>NC_053492.1:28384722-28544361 GCF_905171775.1 Rana temporaria
GAGCGAGGTCTGGTCCAGGAAGAAAACCTCATAGGCTTCCCTAACCTCAGGATCCTCCAGTAGCGACCCATTCAGGCGCCACATACCCCTCCCTTTCTGAGGAGTGTCGGCGACATTCAGGGCCACAGATACCATACAGTGATCGGAGAACTCCACCGACTGCAGCTCTGGAGCCGAGCAAGCAGAGTCCCCCTTTAAAAAAAACCTATCTAATCTACTCTTAGAACTACCTCGGGAAAATGTGAAACCAGTGAGGTTGGGGAGGTGACGAACGTGCACATCCACCAACCCGGCCTCCCTCACTACGCTATTCAAAAAAGTACTATCATATCCCAGAGGGTTGGCGGCACCTGCCCGGTCTTTGGGCCTAGTGATCATATTGAAGTCACCACCAAAGATCACCTGCTGGGATGTAAAAAGATAAGGCTTAACCGCCGTAAGGAGGCTCTTCCTCTCCCTCTTGGTTTGAGGCCCATAAAAATTAATGAGCCGGAGGAATTGCCCCCTCACGACAGCGTCCACCACCAGACATCTACCAATCTCCACTTCAATCACTCGCCGGCAAGCCACCGAACCAGTCTTAAAAAGGACCGCAACACCACTGCAGGGCTCGGCCGCAAGAGACCAGAGGGAGGGCCCACATCTCCACTCCCTCTTTGCTAGATGCATCTCTGCCACAGATGCCAGCCAGGTCTCCTGCAAAAACAAAATGTCAGCTTCAACACGGCTGAGAAAATCAAAGGCCATAAAACGAGCTCGTGCAGAACGAATACTTGCGACATTAATGGTCGCAAGCCGTATTGGAGAGGGTACCGCCATCAAAATGATTGAAAGGGTCACGTTCTCCTTCATACTACAAACACCAAAACATATTTACATATTTACACTCCCTCCTCCTCCTCTGAGTCCGAGGAGGAGGAGAGGACACCAAACGGGTTCCCCAGGGACACCCCACTTCGTGCCCCTGGGGGAACCCCACCCTTCACAGGGGACCTCCCGCCCCCAGATTTTACAGCCTTCCCCTTCTTCCTGCGTCTCACCTGCTCCCACTCCTGCCATCTCTCTGAGGTGACTACGCCACCCCCCTCCTCGGACCCGCTGCTCGAGATTTCCCTCTTAGATGAGGCTCGAGCAGCTTCCGTCTCCATGGCCACAAGGCCAGAGGAGACTTTGGGTCCAGAAGGGGGGGGGATGGGAGAGGCAGGAGGGGGGCCAGAGACAGGGGGGGGGACAGAAAGGGGATCGGCAGAAGAAGGGGGAGGGGGGGGAAGGGACTTAGGAGGGGGGGGACGAGGGGGGGGGGACGGGGATGGGAAGATGAGGGGGGGCTGCATGGGGAGGCAGATAGAACAGGTGGAGGGGGGGGGATCGGCCCTGCAAATAAAGGAGGGGAAAGCCGGGGCCCCGGACCCTCAGGCCCGGGACCCCCAGGCCTCCCCGACTCCTCCCCACCGGCTTCGCCTTCCGGAGGATCGGGAGCCTCCTGGCCAACTGAGCCCGTATCTCCCGGGGGGGGAGCCCCTCGCCCACGCCTGCTCCGCCTTCTTTGAGGCTGTGGGCCTGTTGGTCCCTCCGGAGGGGCATTAGGGGCCCCAGGATCCCCACCCCCCCGGCCATCACTCGCCGGGGGGGCTTCGGCCGCTCCCGGCCCGGGAGGTCCCCCCCCTGAGGAAGAACCCCGATATGCTTTGGGGCACCTGCTAAACGGGTGCCCCATCTCACCACACAAGTTGCAGCATATCTTCCCACATGACTCGGACAGGTGGCCAAACTCGTGGCACCGGCCACATCTGACCACCGTGCAGTCCGAGCTCATGTGGGTCGGGCTGCCGCACTTGAAGCAACGACGGGGCTGTCCCGGGTAGAAGGCCAGGATCCGGTCTCTGCCCAGGAAGGCGCTGCCAGGGAGGTGGGCAACACTGTTGCCCTCCCTCTTAAGCCGGATCCTGGCCAACCAAGCCCCGGTCCAGACCCCGCGCTCATCAAGGTTCTTCCTCAGGGGGGTCTGCAACTGCCCGTACCTCCCAAGCCAGGTGGCAATGTCCTCCGGAGGGAGCGACTCATTCCTCACCAGGATGGTGATGTTCTTAACCTCCTCCTGCCTGGAGATGGGAATGAGCCTGTACCTCTTCCAAGGGTCAACGCCCCTCACCAGCCCAAAGCTGGTGATGAAGCGTTCCATACACACGGGAGTGACAAAACTGATGTCAAACTCCCGTGTGTTGGTGGGGTGGATGACAGCAAAAAGGTCACCCACCCCAAAACCCAAGGAGAGTACCAGGTCCACCACCTCACCTCGGGCGGGGCAGGGGTCCGGACCCTCGTACCGAAGCTGGACAACATTCCTACGCCTCCTCTCTGGACCACCTGTACCCCTCGTCCACGCCGACCCCTGCGTCCTCTCCTGGTCAGCAGGGGGGGCGCGGAAATTCTGGGCGCCAAACCGGCTGTACAGGTGGTCCAGAGGGGCACGAGAGCCCGCCACCTGGGCGAAAGAGCGACCCCCCTTTAGGGCAGATAATAAGTTGGCCTCCGGAGACCCCCGAAAGATGTTCTCCGGAAGCGGGGCACCCCCCTCAGCACCCCCAGAAGTGGGGGGGAACGGGGGGGCCCCCATCCCTGCCGGTGGTGTTGCACCCACCCCCGCTGAACTACCCTGACCCCCCTGACCCACCACCCTTGGCCTGACTACAGGCCCCTCCCCCCCTGGGGCCACAGCAGAGGGGGGTACCTCCCCCACCAAACTCCCCCAACCAGACCCCTCTGCGACCTCACCAGCCCCTTGGGACTCAACCCGTATTGGGGGGATGCCCCCCTGGGACCCCTCCAACTGCCGGATAAAGTCATAAGCTGCACAGTCCACCGGGAGGGGTCCCACCTGACATTCCCCCCACCCCGCCTGTCCTGCAGGGAGCCCCTCGGGGCTTGTGGTAATGTCCATGGGGACCTGGGGGGGTGGCAGCTTACCGTCCATGTTACCGTCCATATTACCGTCCATTACTTGCCGGGGGTGCCTGGAGGTGCCTGCTGCAGCATCCGGGACTAGGCACCCCCGCACCCCCGGCCTCTCATCCCCCAGGTCCTCCAAGCCGGTGACACCAGCCGCAGATTCGCAGGGGGGCAGTTCTGATCGTGGGGGGTCACTTCCGGTCGCGGGGGGTGTACTTCCGGTCGCGGGGGGTGCACTTCCGGTCGCGGGGGGTGCACTTCCGGTCGCGGGGGGTGCACTTCCGGTTCGCGGGGGGTGCACTTCCGGTTCGCGGGCGGTCACTTCCGGGTCCCGAGCACTGGATGGGAGCTGGCCACATCCCCCTTCCCTGAAAAGGGGTTGGTTCCCACTGGGGAATGTGGCCTCAGCTGCTCCTCCCCCAGCAGCCGGCGCCATCTTGGTCACACTACACACCAGCTGTTTGCCTGAAGCTGACTTTGTTATTATACCTCCACCATGTACCTGCCTCTCTCCCGGTGACATAGCAGCTGCAGGAGCAGTCCCTGACACTTTCACTGCCAGATCATCCCGCTCTACTGCACGCTGAGGGGTCATGGAGGCCGGCACATGGTGGGCCCCAGCTGTGGCAGCGTGACCATCCTGAGGGAGCCTGGGCATGCTGACCCGAAGACACCGGGGGGGTACCTCCGGCGGCGCCTGGGCCCTGCGGCCTCCTGGATCACTGGGCTCCCCTGTCATAGCCAACCCCCCAGCCCCTTTTTTCACGGACCGAGGGATCGGCTCTCGGGAGCCCTCCCCAGGTTTTATGGCCTTACTGGGCCCTGCACCACCAGAGCTTCCACCCCCCCCACTACACCCAGGCTCTCCTGACTTCCCCGGCTGCTTGGAGGGTTGGGACCCCGACCGCCCGCTGCTCCTCCTTGCCGTCTGACTTCCTTCCTGGCTGGCCTGCTGGAGGGTCTTCCTGAGCTCCTCAAGGAAAGCAACTTCTCCAGCCCCACGTTCACAAAATCCCCCAAGATAATCCCAAATCTCCTTCACCTGCAGCCGGTGGGTGTTAATGGCCTCCCTGTACTCCGACCTCTTACTACTAGAGCACCTGTCCCTCTTGTCCCTCAGGCCTGCGAGAGCTGTCATTTTTTCCACGCAGGCCTGGGCTATCCTAACCAGCAGGGACTTGATCTTATCACACCTCTTCCTGGCTTTGGCCTCAGTCTCACCTGGTAGTGTGGTAGTCCAGTCTAAGAGACCCTGCTGGGTGCCCAGGAAGAGGCGGTCATCCCTGCTGATCTTCGTCTGGCTGGAGGAGGGCAGGTGCTGCTGGTTACTCCGGAGGCCGGATGCTGGTCCTTCTCCTGGGCTGAGGGAGGCCATCCCTCCCCTCTTCCGGGGCCAGGGGCTGGGGGCTGGGGCTGGGGCTGGAGGCTGGTCCTGGTGGCTGGTCTCTGGAACACAGGAGCTCTGGAAGACAGGTCTTCTCTCTACTCCAGCAGGAAGTGGAATGACCAAACTGGGAGGAGCTGGAAGCTTTTTAGTCTGGAGTTCCCCTTCATGAACAGCGATCTGTCATTTACCCATGTCAGTCCCACCCCCCCTTCAGTTGGAACACACCCAGGGAACATATTTAACCCCTCCCTCGCACCTAGTGTTAACCCCTTCCCTGCCAGTGGCATTTTTATAGTAAGCAATGCATTTTTACAGCACTGATCGCTAGAAAAATGCCAATGGTTCCAAAAAAGTGTCCGATGTGTCCGCCATAATGTCGCAGTACCGATAAAAATCGCTGATCGCCGCAATAACTAGTTCAAAAAAATATATAACAAAAATTCCATATTTTGGAGACTTTTGCCAAAACCAATCAATACACGCTAATTGCGATTTTTTTGGAACCAAACAGATGTAGAAAATGTATCGGCCTAAACTGAGGGATTTATTTATTTTTTAAAATATATATTTTTGGGGATATTTATTATCGCAAAAAGTCAAAATTATTCTTTTTTTTTTTAAATTGTCGCTCTATTTTTGGTTATAGCTCTAAAAATTCAAAAACGCAGAGGTGATCAAATACCACCAAAATAAAGCTCTCTTTGTGGGAAAAAAAGCCAATTTTGTTTGGGAGCCACGTCGCACGACTGCGCAATTGTCAGTTAAAGCGACGCCGTGCCGAATCACAAAAACTGGCCCGGTCATTGACCAGCAATATGGTCCGGGGCTCAAGTGGTTAAAAATTCACAAAACACTAAAGTTAGCCCAATTTTTGGTGATAATGTGAAAGATGATGTTACGCCGAGTAAATAGATACCTTACATGTCATGCTTTACTATTGAAAACACTCCTGCAATGGGGCCAACATTCAGTACTGGAAATTCCCCATAGGCGACCTTTTTTTTTTTCAGGTTACCAGTTTATAGCTACAGAGAAAGTCTAGTGCTAAAAGTATTACTCTCGCTCTAACGCACGCGACAATACCTCACATGTGTGGTTTGAACGGTGTTTACATATGTGGGTGGGACTTACGCAAGTCCCGCCCACATATATAAACATCGTTCAAACCACACATGTGAGGTATTGACGCATGCGTTAGAGCGAGAGCAATACTTTTAGCACTAGACCTTCTTTGTAACTATAAACTGGTAACCTGAAAAAAAAAAAAGGTCGCCTATGGGCAATTTCAAGTACTGAATTTTGGCCCCATTGCAGGAGTGTTTTCAATAGTAAAGCGTGACATGTAAGGTATCTATTTACTCGGTGTAACTTTATCTTTCACATTATCACCAAAAATTGGGCTAACTTTAGTGTTTTGTGAATTTTTAACCACTTGAGCCCGGACCATATTGCTGGTCAATTACCAGGCCAGTTTTTGTGATGCGGCACGGCGTCGCTTTAACTGACAATTGCGCAGTCGTGCGACGTGGCTCCCAAACAAAATTGGCAACCTTTTTTTTACCCACAAATAGATTATTAAATGTGCGTGTTCAATTCTGTCTTTAACACCTCCCCTTCAGGCTGGAAAGCATCAGATCAGGGGGAAAAAAACGGAAAATTGTATCATACTTACCAGTAATTTTCCTTTCCTGGTGCCTATCCATGGCAGCATACTTGTGATAGAGCTCCGCCTCGACTCCTCCTTCAGGGCTAGTGAATAGAATAAATTAAAGGCATAGCCCCTCCCCCAACATTCTCCGTAATATAGAATACCGAGGGTGGGAGCGTATGCTGCCATGGATAGGCACCAGGAAAGGAAAATTACTGGTAAGTATGATACAATTTTCCGTTTTCCTGGTGCCTCCATGGCAGCATACTTGTGATAAATAACTAGCTGATATGGGTGGGATAATGCTTAACAATAAACGTTTAATTAGAAGAAGACATAGCAGCCTGAACTGCCCTTCTTCCAAACTCAACAGTCGTGAGAGCTCCTAGACCAATATGGTAGTGTCTGAGGAACGTATGGTGAGAAGACCAGGTGGCGGCCCTGCACACCGTCTTCAACAAAACATTAGCCCTTGCTGCCCAGGAAGCCGAGACTGCCCTTGTAGAATGAGCATTTACTCAGGATGGAGAATATTCTTTACCCTGTAGGCCTTCTGGATTAACTTTACAACCCAAGATGCCAGAGTTCTGATGGAAGCATCTTTGCCCCTGTATTTACTGAACAGTACAATAAAAAGTCTCTCAGAGTTTTTGAAGGGGTCGTGGCTGCTAGGTAGGCCCTGAGCACTCTGGATACATCCAGCTCACGACAAGACTCTGAACCTGTGTCTGTAAACACTGCTAGTGCCCAGGTTCCAACAGGTGGCTTGGAGTAGCGACCTTAGGTGTGAACCCTCAAAGGGGCGAAGTTCCACCCTGTTCGGGAAGAAGGAGATGTGGTCGTCACCCATCCCTAAGGTGTGAAGTTCCGAGATCCTTCTGCCAGATGTAATGGCTAGCAGGAAAGCCGTCTTTAGTGTCAGGTTCCATCTTGCTACTTGTTGCACTGGAGCAAAGGGATGGTCAGATAGAATTTCAAGGACCAGGGACAATCCCACTTAGGAAATGATCGTCTGACAGGTGTCGCCGAATCTTCAATACTCCTCTGAGGAAAGTGACTACCAAGAGATCCTCCACCCATCTCTTACTTGTTGCGGCAGAGACTGCTTCTACCTGCACTTTGAGGGAGCTCAGACCAAGCCCCAGATCAAGTCCTGTCTGAATGAAACCTAAAATATTGGACGTAGAGGGAAGGATTGGATCAAATCCATTTCCGGTAGCAGATGACAAGAACTTGTCCCAGATTTTTGATTATATGGCATTAGTTGCTGGTTTTTCTGGCTTTTAGAAGGGTTGTTATGACTCCTGGGGAACACCCTAGGGACTCGAACCCTCGCCTCTCAACCTCCAGATTCGAAGATTCAACTTCTGGAGGGTTTGGATGAACTAGACTGCCCTGTGACAGAAGTTGAGGGAAAGGAGGGATCCTGATTGGAGAGCTCACACTGAGGCGCAGGGCTAGAGGGAACCAGGGTCTCTTCAGCCAATACGGAAGTACTGCCACCACCTGGACTGACTCCCTGAGGAGCCTCAGGAGGAAAGGCATATGCTGTGGTGAACCTTCAGGGGCATGACAGGGCATCCACTGCCTCGGCTTGTGGATGCTGCATTCGAGAGAAGAATCTGTCCAGCTTGGTATTCTTTGGGGAGACGAACAGGTCTACCTAAGGGGGATCCCACATGCTGGCAATCTGATGGAAGACGAGGGGGTGGAAAGCCCATTCGTTGTTGTCCAGGAAGTTTCTGGGCAACGTGTGTGCTTCCGTGTTCAACCTGCCCGGCAGATACATTGCTCTGGGGTCCAGGAGGTTCTTCTCTGCCCAGAGTGTGATCAGCATCACCACCTTGAGGAACGACCTGCTGCGAGTGCCTCCTTGCTTCTGCAGATAAGCGACAGCTGCCATGTTGTCTAGATGTAGAAGTATTCTCTGGCCTCTGATTTGGGACGCCAAAGTTAGTGCTAAGAAGGCTGTCCTCATCTCCAAGATGTTGGATACCACTCCCTGGGTAGAACATGACCATCTACCCTGTATTCTGGTTTCCCCGGAATGGGCTCCCCAGCCCTGTCCGCTTGCATCGGACATAATTGTGATCCAAGGATGGGGGACCAGGTGACTAGGTTTGGAGAGGTTTTCTGGAACTGTTCCACCAGTGAAGATCCCTGTGCATTACTCCCATCAGCAGTATCGTCTGGGATAGTCGTCGTTTCTTCCACTGCGCCAAGAAACCTGTCTGGAACTACCTTAAGTGCCAATGGGCCCAAGGAACCATGGGTATACAAGGAGACACTGTGCAAATGAGGCTCAGACATTGTGAAGCTGTCAGATACGGGCTCCGGATGACCTTGATCATTCTCTGGGTGACAATCCTTGCCTTTGGCGGTGGTAATGACACTGTCCCCTCCTGAGTGTTGAACATTGCACCCAGGTAGATTATCTGCTGTGTGGGTGCTAGTTGACTCCTTTCGGAATTTATTAGCCACCCTAGCTCTTTTAGGGACTGTAGAAGAATTTCCCGGTGACATACCAACTGATCCGGATTGCTTGCTAGGAGGAGGATGTCATCCAAGTAGTGGAATATCCTCAAGCCCCTTTCCCGCAGGGGAACCAAAGCGGATATTAGTATCTTGGTGAACACCCTGGGAGAGGTGCACAGACCGAAAGGCAGGGCTTGAAACTGTAGGTGGGTCCATCCCACTGCAAATCTCAGACATTTTTGAAATGCAGACAGAATTAGAACGTGTAGGTACGCATCCTGCAGAAATCATCCAATCTTATGGCTGGACTGCCTGAATAATCCTCTGCAGGGACTCCATTTTGAAGCTTTTGGGGCAGATATACCGGCTGAGCCTCTGAAGGCCTGTCACAGGCCTCCACCCACCTGTCCTCTTGGGATCAGAAATAGGGTGGAGTAGACGCCTGCGAAACGCTCTGCCAAGGGAACCAGAACAGCCGCCCCCTGAGGCTGAAGTGACGTTAGGAAGTTTTACAGAGCTTGAGCCCTTGGCGGAGAGGATGGAATCTCTGTTCCTTTGAAAGAATCCCGAGGTGGGGGATGAGAGAAATTCCAAAGGTGCCCCAATTGAATTGTAGACAGAACCCAGGGGTCCTGACAGCATGTGGTCCAGACTGGGACAAGAACTTTAGCCTGGCTCCCACCGGGAGTGCCTGGGCTACTCTGGCGTCAAAAAGACTGCTTCTGCTCCTGTGGAGCCGGAAAGGTCATTCATCTTCCTGTTCAAAAAGAATGTCTGAGTACCTTTCCAAGGTCTTTTGTTGTCTCTGGGCTGTCTTGACTGCCTAAAATCTATTGGATTTGTCTGGCGGAATCTAGAGGACCTGCCTCTGAATCTTCGCATCCTTCTGTCCTGGGGAAGCACACCGGACTTCCCTCCTGACAGCCTGGAGATAGCTTTAACCGTTTTGTCTCTGAATAGTGCTTTTCCACTGAATGGGATTTTGCACCAATTTTGTTGGAGAATAAGTCAGCCAGCCAATCTTCCAGCCAGAAGACCCTCTTCACCATTACTGAATGCAACATGGATCTTGCAGAGCATCTGATCGTGTCAATGGCCGCCACCCTGACAAAGTCTGCTGACAACCGAAGTTCTTCCAAGGCTTTAATTATATCCTCCTTGGGGACATCCTGACGCAAAGCCGTCTCAATATTATATGTCCAAGATCTTATGGCATTTGATACCGATGTGAGGGCGATAGCTGGCTTACATGCTGCTCCCGCAGCTAAATAGCTCCTCTTCGGGTCCAGGTTGGTTCGCATGCCTAGCGGTTCTTTTGAAGGAAGCGGAATCCTCCATTGGTAAAGCGCGTTCCTTTTTTTTTTTTTTTTTTTTCGAGTCGCACCACCGATGCGTCTACCACTGGCATGGATTCTGTTAATGGGTATAGTTTATTGAACCAGCCCCATGAAAGTTTTCTATCAGTCTTTGCCCATTCATTCTGAATGACCTGGCTAATGTCGCCTCAACAAGAAGACTCTTGGGGAGGCTCTTCTGCGTCTTCTCAGGTGACTGCAGTTTTGACTGCCTGGAAGAACAGCTTTACCAAGGAGAGACTGAAGCCAGAAGGTTGACTCCTCTGAAGAGTCTACAGGTGGTGAATCTCTAGCTGGTCAGCCTGACAGTGGCAGAGGTGTACTGACTGCTGCAGGACCAGGGAGATTAGGTTCTGTATCCTGAACCTGGGACAACTGCTGAAGTGGTTGAGCGGGGACCCAAGTCGCAAGCTTGGAGAAGGAGTCCTTCATTGTTCACTTGAGCAGGTCTACAGCGTGCTGATTTTCTAGCTCGCAGCCGGACTCATAGTCCATAAAACAGTCCTTACAGACCACTCTGTCTGGTAGTGGTGTGGCCCCACCTGTCCAGCATTTCTTCTTTGTATAGGTCCTAGGAGAGGGGGAAGGATCTTGTCCTCTGGATCTTGATCTCTCTGATCTATGACGTGAAGAATGAGACCTGCGGTCTGATCTGTCGTCATCACGGTGTCTTGAAGATTTTCTGGACCTCTTGGAGTGGGCAGGGCCACGGTGTAAGGAACTCACATTAGACAGTGAGCGCACTTTTTTTTTTTTTTCAATACTCACATATAGTTGGTCACATACCTAATAGGGGTGCGAGGATCTTTGTTTGCAAGATAAATGACTAATTGCAGAGTTAGGCAAAAGGATCAGCTGCGGAAATTTAGAAAGAAAGGGAAAAAAGAAGGAACTATGGAGTTTTTTTTTTTTTTTTTTAAATAAACACACATTTATTTTAATTATTTTATCTAGCACCATTTTTTTTTTTTTTTGAGAATAAACACAAAAAGGTAGCTACCACAGAGCAGCATCAGTGAAACCTAGCAGGGCACAGCTGAGGAGACTCTGACGGCTAACCCTGAATCTGAACTTAACTAGGCTCAGGTGGATGGGCTAATAATCCCATAAACCACCATTGCAAAGTGACTCTGGAAGAAAAAGGGCAAATCTGGCCCCTCTTCCAGAATCCAAGATGGCCGCAGTGATGTCGAGTGATATACAAAACAAAACAAAAACTGTAGCCCACCGCTGATTTCGGGGGAAACAATCAACAACTGCAAGCCTGTCAGGATAAAAGGCACCTGCCCCATCAAACTGACCGGACTTTAAAGGGAGCATCACAAAAAATAAAACAACAAGCACACCTTTTTTTTTTTTTTTTTTTTTTAAAGGAGACCTAACAGGCAAGTTAAAGGAAGGAAGGGATGGGAGAGGGGAGAGACAAAAAACAATATATGCCTAAAAATAAAATGGAAACCACCAGCCTGGAAAGATGTGAGCTGATCCTTTTGCGACTCCACTGCATTCATCATGGATGCGATAGCAGACTTCGTTCCTAAACGGAAACTCTGCGAAATGACCCCAACAGATCCACAGAGGGGTCTCCCAGCTTATTAGCGCTAATAGCGGCCCAAGAACAGGGACTGCGCCCGGGAAAGGCTAAACCCGGCGGCCGCTGCCGATTGCAGAGGTATGGACATACATCTACTCTTCACCAGCACAAGAAGGTATGAGGGAAAAAAGGAGAATGTTGGGGGAGGGGCTATGCCTTTAATTTATTCTATTCACTAGCCCTGAAGGAGGAGTCGAGGCGGAGCTCTATCACAAGTATGCTGCCATGGAGGCACCAGGAAAAAAGCTCTCATGCCATTGCAGCTTGGTTCCTACATGTGTGATGAACTGAGTCTGCTCAAACACTTAGAAAAAAAATTATCCTTTCTTTTTAAAATGTGAAAAACACTTGGATGCTCATAGAGCGTGGTTTGGGTTAATACCAGGTGTGCGCAATTACAAGCTCACCCAAACTAGAGACTGCAATTTGTTCATGTGATTTCAATTGCTTCATTACTAGCACTGTTATAAAAAGCATGGATCGATCAGTCCTCAGCTGCCCTCAGAAGGGGCAGGCTGGCAGAAATGCTGTTGCTAAACACAAATGTGGTTTGTTGCATGTTTTTTTTTATTTTGCCAATGGTTTTTGTTTATTTTTAAATGATGTTCACTTTGATGTATTTGTCTATGCGGCCTTATTTTATGAAAAATGTGTCAAGATGTTGAGGTTAAAACTATGTTTATTTTTATTATTGAAATGTATTTTTGTTTGTGTGTTTGTTTGTCTTTTTTTGCTTTCCTTGTTTTGTTGACCAATAAAAATTACTTTAAAATTTGGAAGTTTGTTTTTTGTTACTTTTTCATGCTATATTTTGACAGCTGCAGCTGAAATAGGTTTGGGCCTAACAAATTATGTGTGATTTTTGGCTAAGCTTCTTTCCTGGTGTGTAGGCATGAAATGTTTGCCATGTTTAATCTCGAGGAAATTAAAGACAAACTGGTAAGTATTTTCTTTTGTCTGCAGTGGTCCTCAGCCCTCAAGTACCCCCAACAGGACATGTTTTGTGGATTTCTCTTATCAAGAATTGCTGTCCAGACTGTCTTTTAAAGCACATGTGCAAGATGAAGTAAAACCTGCAAACATGGCCTGTGGGGGGGGGGGGGGTTTGCTATTGGTGGACAGGCTTGACGTGCTGATTTACAGCACTGTGCTTAAATCTAGCGCAAGGCAATCCTATTCTAATTGTGGGTGTTTGAGGGAAGCCAAGTGAGTGTTAGAACCCCTGCTTTGTGTTTTTTTTTGGGTTGAGCTTTGTGTCCCTTTTCTTAAAATTGGCTTCACTTCCTGTCACACAGCTGAACAGGAAGTGAGGTTAAAACCCTACCAGTGTCTTTTCTTGGGGACACAGGTCAATCTAACTAGTGTCCCCATTAAGCAAATTGCACTCCAGCACTGCTGTGTACACCCCAAATCATGGGTCTTCAAACTACGGCCCTCCAGTTGTTCAGGAACTACAATTCCCATCATGCCTAGTCATGTCTGTGAATGTCAGTGCAATACAAGGCCTCATGGGATGTGTAGTTCTACAACAGCTGGAGGGCCGTAGTTTGAGGATCCCTGCCCCAAATGATTATTTAGTTTGGGGTTTAGTAAAGGCAAAGCCACTTTGCAGTACAAGCATAGTTGCTGAAAATCAGAGAGGAAGCACTGATGGTTTTAACATCCAATCCTGTAGAAGCAAAGTTGTTTTGTTTTCTTCCTTGCTTTGCACTTGTAGTGCAAAGTGGATTTGCCTTGAGTAAATGGACCCCAAAGTCCAAGATCCCTAATAATTTGGGGTGTACACAGCAAAATGCTAGAGTGCAATTTACATAATGGGAAACTATTTAGATTGATCTCTGTGTCCCCAAGAAAAGATATTAGTAAGGTTTTACCCTCACTTCCTGTTTGGCTATGTGACAGGAAGTGAATGAATTAGAAAGGGTGAAGACACCTCACACTCACTATCAGGGGTGCAGACATCCCCAAAAAAATGAGCAGATAATACTTATTTGCAAATTAATAATTTTTTAGTTAACATTGGGTGGGGTGCTCTAACACACACATTCATACATATTAGCCACGCTGTATCCTGGCCTATTGGCATGGTTATATTTTCTTAGGCCTCTCAATAAAACTCTATGAAATTTGTGCTTAAACTAGAACCAGGGGCGGACTGACAACTCATGGGGCCCCCGGGCAATAGAAGATTATGGGGCCCCTCTGGCTTACAGATGGCCACTACGCCAGGAGGCAGTGCAGAGGCAGGGCAGCTAAAATCTTGGGATATTCACATTAAAAGCATGTCAGTTTCGGACATATCAGGGACAGATCTAAAAAAAACAGATTTTTACATACTGTCCCTGGTTTTACTGAGCCTGGCAACCCTGATGGGGGGCCCCCTAGTGGCATGTGGCCCTCGGGCAGTGCCCGAGTGACTCAATGGTCAGTCCGCCCCTGACTAGAACTATAATCAACACTTTTTATTTTCTTTAATTTTGGATAGAGTGAGGGAGGGTTATAGGCCCTGTCAGTTTATTTTGTATTATCTGTGTCCAATTGGGGAGATTTGCCTTCACTTCCTGCCCCATAGCCAAACAGAAAGTGAGAGAAAAACTATGCAAATTAAGGGAGTCCAGTAACCCCCTCCCCCCCCCCCCAGAACTAGTGTGTGTGTGTGCCCTGAAAATTCCTGGGCGGGTGATACAAAAACAGGGTGTGGAGACTGGGTGAAACTCCTGCGCTGTCTTGGATAGGTGAATGGGGGAGAGGGGAATGTGGGACGTGAATGGGAACACTGCAGCAGACAAAGAAAGTCTATCCTAATTAGACAATAAAAGATAATTTGCAAAAGGTTACATAGTTACATAGTTACATAGTTAGTCAGGTTGAAAAAAGACACAAGTCCATCCAGTTCAACCACAAAAAACAAAATAAAAAAACACAGTAAAATCCTATACACCCAACTTCATACCCACAGTTGATCCAGAGGAAGGCAAAAAACCCCAGCGGAGCATGATCCAATTTGCTACAGCAGGGGAAAAAATTCCTTCCTGATCCCCCGAGAGGCAATCGGATTTACCCTGGATCAACTTTACCTACAAATCTTAGTACTCAGTTATATTCTGTACATTTAGGAAAGAATCCAGACCTTTCTTAAAGCAATCTACTGATCTGGCCAGAACCACCTCTGGAGGGAGTCTGTTCCACATTTTCACAGCTCTTACTGTGAAAAAACCTTTCCGTATTTGGAGGTGAAATCTCTTTTCCTCTAGACGTAAAGAGTGCCCCCTTGTCCTCAGTGATGACCGTAAAGTGAATAACTCAACACCAAGTTCACTGTATGGACCTCTTATATATTTGTACATGTTGATCATATCCCCCCTAATTCTCCTCTTCTCAAGAGTGAATAGATTTAGTTCTTCTAATCTTTCCTCATAGCTGAGCTCCCCCATGCCTCTTATCAGTTTGGTTGCTCTTCTCTGCACTTTCTCCAGTTCTCCTATATCCTTTTTGAGAACTGGTGCCCAAAACTGAACTGCATATTCCAGATGAGGTCTTACTAATGATTTGTACAGGGGCAAAATTATATCTCTGTCTCTGGAGTCCATACCTCTCTTAATACAAGAAAGGACTTTGCTCGCTTTGGAAACCGCAGCTTGGCATTGCATGCCATTATTGAGCTTATGATCAACTAAAACCCCCAGATCCTTCTCCACTACAGACCCCCCCAGTTGTACTCCCCCTAGTATGTATGATGCATGCATATTCTTAGCCCCCAAGTGCATAACTTTACATTTATCTACATTAAACCTCATCTGCCACTTAGTCGCCCAATCAGACAGAGCATTGAGGTCGGCTTGTAAATTGGAGACATCCTGTAAGGACGTTATTCCACTGCATAGCTTGGTGTCATCTGCAAAGACAGAAATGTTACTTTTGATCTCAGACCCAATATCATTTATAAATATATTGAAAAGTAAGGGTCCCAGCACTGAACCTTGGGGTACACCACTGATAACATTGGACCATTCAGAGTAAGAATCATTAACCACGACTCTCTGAATTCTGGCTTTCAGCCAGTTTTCTATCCATTTACAAACTGATATATCCAATCCTGTAGACCTTACCTTACACATGAGCTGTGTGTGCGGAACTGTATCGAACGCTTTTGCAAAATCCAAATATATCACGTCCACAGCCACGCCTCTGTCCAGGGTTTTACTTACCTCTTCATAAAAGGAAATCAGGTTTGTCTGACAACTTCTGTCTTTCATGAATCCATGTTGACTGCTGCTTAAATAGTTTTTTTCCAGCAAGAACTCATCCATGTGGTCTTTTATTAAACGTTCCAGTATCTTCCCAACTATAGAAGTTAAACTAACAGGTCTATAGTTACTTGGTAAAGACTTTGTTCCCTTTTTAAATATGGGCACCACATTGGCCCTGCGCCAATCCAGTGGTACTATTCCTGTCTTTAATGAGTCCCTAAATATTAGATACAGTGGCTTTGAAATGACAGAGCTCAACTCACCTAGGATCCGTGGGTGGATGCCATCAGGTCCAGGTGCTTTATCCACCTTTATTCTGTCTAAATATTTCTGGACCATATCACTTTTGAGCCATTGTGGATTTGGGGCTGTGTCACTCCCACCCCCATTTTGGACATGAGCTCCCCCATGCTCCATTGTATACACAGAGCTGAAGAAAACATTTAATAAATTTGCCTTCTCTTTGTCCCCAGTCACCCACTCTAGATTATTTTGTAAGGGGCCTACATGCTCAGACTTCACCTTTTTACTATTAATATATTTAAAGAATTTTTTGGGGTTTGTCCTACTATCTTTTGCAATCTGTCGTTCGTTTTGAATTTTTGCATCCTTGATTTCCTTTTTGCATATCCTGTTATATTCTTTGTAACATTTAAACAACACTAGTGTTCCTTCATTTTTATATTTTTTAAAAGCTACTTTCTTATTGTTTATAGCTTTTTTAACTTTGACCGTGAGCCACATAGGTTTTATTTTTAGCCTTTTAAACTTATTGCCCATGGGAACATACTTTGCAGTGAGGTTCCACACAGTCTTTTTGAAGAATTCCCATTTCTGTTCTGTGTTCATATGTGCCAATAGTCCCTCCCAGTCCAAGTCCTGGAGAGCAGCCCTCATCCTTGGAAAATTTGCTCTCTTAAAATTTAGTGTTTTAATATTTCCTGTATGTATTTCTTGCTTATAGTTAACATTAAATGAAATCATGTTATGATCACTGCTACCCAGGTGTTCCTTTATCTGAACATTAGTAATAAGCTCTGCATGGTTTGAGATTATCAGGTCCAACAGAGCATCATTCCTAGTTGGGGCCTCAATAAACTGCACCATAAAATTGTCCTGCAATAGGTTTTTAAATTTTTGTCCTTTAACTGTCCCAGAAGTGCCATTAATCCAGTCAATTTCTGGGTAGTTAAAATCCCCCATTATTATCACCGTCCCAGACCTTGCAGCCCTTTCCATCTGTGCAAGGAGCTGAGTCTCCACCTCCTCATTAACATTGGGTGGTTTATAACAAACTCCAATGATTAATTTTGAACTACGCACATCTGTATGCAGTTCCACCCATAATGCTTCAGCCTCATCACACGCTCCATCAACCAGGTTCTCTTTCACGCTTGCTTTGAGGTCACTTCTCACATAGAGACAGACCCCTCCACCTTTCCTTTTTACCCTGTCTTTCCGAAAGAGAGCATAGCCAGGAATATTAATAGCCCAGTCATGTGAGGATTGAAGCCAAGTTTCAGCAATACCGATTACATCATAGCTCTCCTCATGCATCAGAGCTTCCAGCTCACCTGTTTTGCTTGGCAGACTTCTGGCATTGGTGAACAAACACTTAAATGTATTGTTACATTTTTCTCTGGTGTTTTTCATATAATTTATAGTAGTACAAATGGCACTATTATTTCCAATGGCTGTTTGCAACATGGGAACTTTCTTGTCACCTGCCATAACCCTCCCCCCATCTATCCCCATTCCACTCTCCATTAATGTCTGACCACTAACTGACCTGTCTGCTCGATGTAATTCTAATTCACCCTCCCCCCTCAATCCTAGTTTAAATACTCCTCCAGCATTCCCATAAACCTCTCCCCCAGCACAGCAGACCCCCTTCCATTCAAGTGCAAACCGTCTTTAGCATATAGGCTGCACCCCAATGAAAAGTCAGCCCAGTGCTCTAGAAACCCAAATCCCTCCTTCCTACACCAGGTCTTTAGCCATGCATTCAGCTCTCTAATCTCCCCCTGCCTTTCCTGTGTTGCGCATGGCACAGGCAATATTTCAGAGAATATCACCTTGGAGGTCCTTCCCTTCATCTTGCAGCCTAGTTCTTTAAATTGATTCTTAAGGAGCCTCCACCTTCCATGTATACTGTCATTGGTTCCAACGTGGACCAAGACAGCTGGGTCATGCCCAGCCCCTCCCAGTAATTTATCCACCCGGTCCACCACATGCCGAACCCTGGCACCAGGGAGACAGCAAACCATTCGGTTGAAGCGATCCTGGCGACAAATTATTCTATCAGTCCTTCTGATTATAGAATCCCCTATTACCACCAACTGTCTAGGCCTACCTGCACTCCCCTCCCCACCTCTACTAGATGGGTTGCTCTCCCGGCTGTTAGGGGTAGCAGTAACAAAAGGTGATGATGTCTGCGCTGTGAATGATTACCACTGTGGGCAGGGGAGAGAGGAAGGTGAGGGGAAGGGGGGGGAGAATTAAGGTTAAAGGGGGGAGGGGGGGTTAAAGTCAGGTGGGTCTCTGGAGCAGTAATGAAATCACAAAAATGGTAGAGGTGCAGTTGCAAAGTGGTGATTAAATCAACATAAACTAGACAAAACTGTGCATATCACTGAAGAGGACTGAGAAAAAACTACAGTACATATATCTGACAGTCCCAAGTTAGATGAAAAAAAGAACCAAAATCAAATTCCAAAAAGTGCTGTTGCAAGAAAGCATACTGAGTAAATAATCAAAAATAAAGTTCCAAAGCCAATGATGAATGAAGATGTGCGGGGAAAATCAAATCCAAATGAATGAAGATGTGCGGGAAAATCAAATCCAAACAAGTGCGCCCACACCGTTAGTGATCCAAGCAGCTTACCTCCTGGTTATCATTCAACAACCCCAAAAATGGGTGCTCTGGCCTTTCATTTGGTGGGGATCTTCCTGGTGAGTCTCAGTAGTTGGTCATGTATGGAAAATATATAATAATAAAGATAATGTGGCGTGATGCTGGTATCACATAAATAAAACAATTATATGTGATACCAGCATCACACCACATTATCTTTATTATTATATATTTTCCATACATGACCAACTACTGAGACTCACCAGGAAGATCCCCACCAAATGAAAGGCCAGAGCACCCATTTTTGGGGTTGTTGAATGATAACCAGGAGGTAAGCTGCTTGGATCACTAACGGTGTGGGCGCACTTGTTTGGATTTGATTTTCCCGCACATCTTCATTCATTTGGATTTGATTTTCCCGCACATCTTCATTCATCATTGGCTTTGGAACTTTATTTTTGATTATTTACTCAGTATGCTTTCTTGCAACAGCACTTTTTGGAATTTGATTTTGGTTCTTTTTTTCATCTAACTTGGGACTGTCAGATATATGTACTATAGTTTTTTCTCAGTCCTCTTCAGTGATATGCACAGTTTTGTCTAGTTTATGTTGATTTAATCACCACTTTGCAACTGCACCTCTACCATTTTTGTGATTTCATTACTGCTCCAGAGACCCACCTGACTTTAACCCCCCCCCTCCCCCCTTTAACCTTAATTCCCCCCCCCCCTTCCCCTCACCTTCCTCTCTCCCCTGCCCACAGTGGTAATCATTCACAGCGCAGACATCATCACCTTTTGCAAAAACAGGGTGTGGCTTTGACAGGAAGGGGTGGGTCATTTTTCTATTAGGAGGTGCAGAAATTTAGTCAGGCCTAGGGCAGCACAAAACCTAAATATACTACTGCATATTAGGGCTTATTTAGACCGGATCCGATGTACAGCATGTTTTTATATTGTGGGAGGAAACCCACACAGGCACAGGGAGAAAATGCAAACTCCATGCAGATGCTGTCATGGGCGGGATTCGAACCAACGACTCTTTTGCTGCTAGGTCAAAGTGCTATACACTACACCACTGTGCTGAACGAACATGATTGCAGCTGAAAGCATGTGATCTTTTTTTTTCCCAATACCATGCTTTCCAGCCTTATTGACCCCGCCTCTCTCCATAAAGAGGACCTGTCACACACTAGTCCTATTACAAGGGATGTTTACATTCCTTGTAATAGGAAGAAAAGTGATCCGAAATCAAAAAAAGTGACAAAAAAGTGAAAGAAGAAAAATATGAGCTAAAAAACATAAAAAAATAAATGGCCCTGTCCCTAGAAGCTCGCACTCAGAAGCGAATATGCATGTAAGTCCCCACATATGTAAACACCATTCAAACCACACATGTGAGGTATTGACGCATGCGTTAGAGCGAGAGCAATAATTCTAGCCCTAGACCTCCTCTGTAACTCTGAACTGGTCACTTGTAAAAAAAAAAAACAAGCATCGCCTATGGATATTTTTATGTCCCGAAGTTTGGCGCCATTCCATGATTGTGTGACAAGTCGGTATCTATTTACTCGGTGTAACATCATCTTTCACATTATCCAAAAAATTGGGCTAACTTTACTGTTTGGTTATTTTTAAATTCATGGACCATGGTGTTTTTTTTGGGCAAAAAAAAAAAGGCGTTAGAATAATTATTGCGCAAATGCCGTTGGAAATCAAATAAAAAATGTCCGCCACTTTATTCTCTAGGGTGTCTGCTAAAAAATTATATATAATGTTTGGGGGTCCTGAGTAATTTCCCAGGAACAAAATATAATTTTTACATGAAGGAGAGAAGTGCCAGAATAGGCGCGGTATGGAAGTGGTTAAAGTGAAATAATAAAAGTGAAATATTCCTTTAAATTTCATACAGGGGGGAGGGGGTTTACACGCATGTTTCCCGTGCTTAGAACTGTCCCTGTACAAGATGTCATTTCTGAAGTGAAAAAAAAGTAAGTTTAAAGTACTCATGGCTATAAAGAATACAGTCATTGCTCATTAAAACTAAAAAAAAAAAAAAAAAATGTATGGGGGTCCCCCCAAATTAAATTACCAGGCCCTTCAGGTCTGGAATGGATATTAAGGGGAACCCCGCCGTAAAAAGAAAAAAAAAATGGCGTGGGGTCCCCCCAAATATCCATACCAGGCCCTTCAGGTCTGGTGTGGATTTTAAGGGGAACTCCACCCCAAATTTAAAAAAAAAATGGCGTGGAGTCCCCCTAAAAATCCACACCAGACCCTTATCCGAGCACGTTAACCTGGCCGGCCGCAGAAAAGAGGGGGGGACAGAGTGCGCCCCCCCTCTCCTGAACCGTACCAGGCCACATGCCCTCAACATGGGGAGGATGTCCCCATGTTGATGGGGACAAGGGCCTCATCCCCACAACCCTTGCCCGGTGGTTGTGGGGGTCTGCGGGCGGGGGGCTTATCAGAATCTGGAAGACCCCTTTAACAAAGGGGTCCCCAGATCCTGGCCCCCCCTGTGTGAAATGGTAATGGGGTACATTGTACCCCTACCATTTTACAAAAAAAAAGTGACAAAAGTGTGAAAAATGACAGTAGCCGGTTTTTGACAATTCCTTTAATAAAATCTTCTTTCCTTGGTTCCTTCTTCTTCTTCTTTCATTCGGGTTTCTTCCTCTGCTTCTTTCTTGGGTCTTCTCGTCCACATCTTGCCGTCTTGCCGTCTTCTCCCATCTTATTTGTCCGTCGACCTTCTCGTCCCGCATCTTCTTGATCTTCTGGGCGCTGCGCTTGAAATTGTAGATCCCGCCGTGTTCCCGCTCCTGGGACCCGCCCCCCTCTGACGCCACAGGTTAACTCATATGAAAGTCCGCGTGTGGCATATGTGCGTCAGAGGGGGGCGGGGTCACATGAGTGTGACACGGCGGGAACTTCAATTGGAAGCTGCGGCGGGTTTTTCTTCTCCGGACGTCGCGCTTGAAATCGAATTCCCCCGCCGTGTGACGCTCTGTGACCTCACCCCCCTCTGACGCACATTACCTTCTAAGGAGTTTACTTGTGGCGTCAGAGGGGGGCGGGTCCCAGGAGCGGAAAACGGCGGCCAATTCAAATTCAAGCGCTGGGTCCGGGGAAGAAAAAGATGTGGAGGAGAAGGCTGGCGGACCGAGAAGAAGACCGGAGAAGACACAAGATGCGGACGAGGAGGCCGACGGAAGGAGAAGAAGATAGGAGAAGACTCCGGGCAGACGACAAGGCTGAAGGACGGAGAAGACAGGAGAAGACACCGGGCAGACGAGGAGGCTGAAGGACGGAGAAGACAGGAGAAGACACCGGGCAGACGACAAGGCTGAAGGACGGAGAAGACAGGAGAAGACACCGGGCAGATGAGGAGGCTGAAGGACGGAGAAGACAGGAGAAGACACCGGGCAGACGAGAAGGCTGAAGGACGGACGGAGAAGATAGAAGAAGACGTCGGGCAAGATGTAGACGAGAAGACCCAAGAAAGAAGCAGCGGAAGAAACCCGAATGGAAGAAGAAAAGAAGATTTTAATAAAAGATTTGTCAAAAACCGGCTACTGTCATTTTTAACACTTTTGACTTTTTTTGGGGTGAAATGGTAGAGGTACAATGTACCCCATTACCATTTCACATAGGGGGGGCAGGATCTGGGGGTCCCCTTTGTTAAAGGGGTCTTCCAGATTGTGATAAGCCCCCCACCCGCAGACCCCCACAACCACCGGGCAAGGGTTGTGGGGATGAGGCCCTTGTCCCCATCAACATGGGGACATCCTCCCCATGTTGAGGGCATGTGGCCTGGTGCGGTTCAGGAGAGGGGGGGCGCACTCTGTCCCCCCCTCTTTTCTGCGGCCGGCCAGGTTAACGTGCTCGGATAAGGGTCTGGTGTGGATTTTTAGGGGGACTCCACGCCATTTTTTTTTAAATTTGGGGTGGAGTTCCCCTTAAAATCCACACCAGACCTGAAGGGCCTGGTATGGATATTTGCCGGGAACCGCACGTCTTTTTTTTTTTTTTTTTTTTTTTTTTACGGCGGGGTTCCCCTTAATATCCATATCAGACCTGAAGGGCCTGGTAATTTAATTTGGGGGAACCCCTACACATTTTTTTTTTTGTTTTATGAATTAATCCTGTCAGAATTGTCAGAGCCGACAATTCATTATAGCCGCGTGTGAATTTTAAATGGCTTTTTTTCCTTCTGAATGTCACTTTGTGCAGGGGCAGTTCTAAGTGCGGGAAAAATGCGCTATTTCACATGCTGACATTACACCCCCCCCTAGGTACGAAATTTAAAGGAATATTTCACTTTTATTGTTTCACTTTAAGAATTATTAATTTCACTGCTCCCGAAAAAACGGCCGTTTTAAAAAATAAAAAAAACATTGATACATGTCCCCTGGGGCAGGACTGAGGTCCCCAAACACTTTTTAGGACAAAACTTGCAGATTAGCCTTTAATAATAACACTTTTGATTTCTCCCATAGACTTCTATAGGGAGATTGGCGCGGCTTTACATATTACTTTCAATGCGCCGGCTGCTACGCTGGTTCATGCGCCTAATTAAGGCTTCACCCGGAGTACTAATTAACGCATGAACCAGCGCAGCGCACTGAGCATAGTAAATGAGCCCCAGTGTGTCTCTCTCTATCTCTCTCTCTGTCTGACTGACTTCTCTTTAACCACTTACCCCCCGGACCATATTGCTGCCCAAAGACCAGAGTACTTTTTGCGATTCGGGACTGCGTCGCTTTAACAGACAATTGCGCGGTCGTGCGACGTGGCTCCCAAACAAAATTGGCGTCCTTTTTTTCCCACAAATAGAGCTTTCTTTTGGTGGTATTTGATCACCTCTGCGTTTTTTATTTTTTGCGCTATAAACAAAAATAGAACGACAATTTTGAAAAAAATGAATATTTTTTACTTTTTGCTGTAATAAATATCCCCCAAAAATATATAGAAAAACATTTTTTTTCCTCAGTTTAGGCCGATACGTATTCTTCTACATATTTTTCGTAAAAAAAAATCGCAATAAGCGTTTATTGATTGGTTTGCGCAAAAGTTATAGCGTTTACAAAATAGGGGGTATTTTTATGGCATTTTTATTAATATTTTTTTTACTAGTAATGGCGGCGATCAGCGATTTTTTTTTTCGGTATTGCGACATTATGGCGGACACTTCGGACATTTTTGACACATTTTTGGGACCATTGGCATTTTTATAGCGATCAGTGCTATAAAAATGCATTAGATTACTATAAAAATGCCACTGGCAGTGAAGGGGTTAACACTAGGGGGCGGGGAAGGGGTTAAGTATGCCTGGGTGTGTTCTTACTGTGGGGGGGGGGGGTGGCCTCACTAGGGGAAACACTGATTTTCTGTTCATACATTGTATGAACAGAAAATCAGCATTTCCCCTGCTGACAGGAACGAGAGCTGTGTGTTTACACACACAGCTCCCGTTCCCCGCTCTGTACCGAGCGATCGCGTGTGCCCGGCGGCGATCGCGCCCGCCGGGCACACGCACGGGAGTCGGGGGCGAGCGGGGGGAGCGCGCGCGCGCCTCCGGCGGCGCGCGTGCGCCCCTAGTGGCGGCTAATAGGCAGGACGTCCATTTACGTGGTCTCGCCTAGGAGAGCCACCTTGTGGACGTATTTCGGCGGTGCGCGGTCGGCAAGTGGTTAACAAAGCCGGAACACACTACACGCGGCCGCCTTGCAGGCGGCCTTATATAGCGTGGGGCGTGTACTCAAACCCCCTGAGCCATAATTGGCCAAAGCCACCCTGACTTTGGCCAATTATGGTTCTTCGTTTTTTGCACGCTGTGATTGGCCAAGCATGCAGGGTCATGGTGCATGCTTGACCAATCATCAGCACGCAATGCCGCAGTGAATTATGGGCCGTCACTCGAATTTGTTATTTTGTTCGAAATTCGTCTAACGTATGAACAGACAATGTTCGGGTCGAACATACGTTCGAGTCAAACACAAAGCTCATCCCTAACCCAGTTATATTATGTACATTTAGGAAAGTATCCAGGCCTTTCTTAAAGCAATCTACTGAGCTGGTCAGAACCACCTCTGGAGGGAGTCTGTTCCACATTTTCACAGCTCTTACCGTGAAAAAAACCTTTCCGTATTTGGAGGTGAAATCTCTTTTCCTCTAGACGTAAAGAGTGCCCCCTTGTCCTCAATGTTGACCGTAAAGTGAATAACTCAACACCAAGTTCACTATATGGACCGCTTATGTACATGTCGATCATATCCCCCCTTAATCTCCTCTTAAGAGTGAATAAATTCAGTTCCTCTAATCTTTCCTCATAGCTCAGCTCCTCCATGCCTCTTATCAGTTTGGTTGCCCTTCTCTGTACTTTATCCAGTTCCCCAATATCCGTCTTGAGAACTGGAGCCCAAAACTGAACTGCATATTTTAGATAAGGTCTTACTAATGATTTGTACAGGGGGGGCAAAATAATATCTCTCTGGAGTCCATACCTCGCTTAACCACTTAAAGACCTTATGTGTTTTTCAGATTTGGTGTTTGCAAGACTAAAACAGTTTTTTCTGCTAGAAAATTACTTAAAACCCCCAAACATTATATATTTTTTTTTCTAACACCCTAGAGAATAAAATGGCGGTCATCGCAATACTTTTTGTCACACCGTATTTGCGCAGCAGTCTTACAAGCGCACTTTTTTTGGAAAAAATTCACTTTTTTGAATTAAAAAATAAGACAACAATAAATTTGGCCCAATTTTTTTATATATTGTGAAAGATAATGTTACGCCGAGTAAAATGATACCCAACATGTCACACTTTAAAATTGCGCCCGCTCGTGGCATGGCGTCAAACTTTTACCCTTAAAAATCTAGATAGGCGACGTTTAAAAAATTCTATAAGTTGCATTTTTTGAGCTACAGAGTAGCTCTAGGGCTATAATTATTGCTCTCGCTCTAACGATCGCGGCAATACCTCACTTGTGTAATTTGAACACCGTTTTCATATGCAGGCGCTACTCGCGTATGCGTTCGCTTCTGCGCGCGAGCTCGTCAGGACGGGGCGCTTTAAAAAAAAATGTTTTTGTTTTCTTATTTAATTTTATTGATTTTATTATTTTTTACACTAAAATATAAAAAAAAAAAATGATCACTTTTATTCCTATTACAAGGAATGTAAACATCCCTTGTAATAGAAAAAAGCATGACAGGTCCTCTTAAATATGAGATCTGGGGTCAAAAAGACCTCAGATCTCATATTTAGGCTTAAATGCAAAAAAAAAAAAAAAAGGAAAATTTGTCATTTAAAAAAATGACAAAAAAAAAATTGTCTCTTTAACCACTTAAGCCCCGGACCAAAATGCTGCCTAAAGACCCAAGGTGTTTTTACAGTTCGGGACTGCATCGCTTTAACAGACAATTGCGCGGTCATGCGACGTGGCCCCCAAACAAAATTGGCGTCCTTTTTTCCACCACAAATAGAGCTTTCTTTTGGTGGTATTTGATCACCTCTGCGGTTTTTATTTTTTGCGCTATAAACAAAAATAAAGCGACAATTTTGAAAAAAATTCTATATTTTTTACTTTTTGTTATAATAAATATCCCCCAAAAACATATATAAAAACATTTTTTTCCCTCAGTTTAGGCCGATACGTATTCTTCAACCTATTTTTAGTAAAAAAAATCGCAATAAGCGTTTATCGATTGGTTTGCGCAAAATTTATAGCGTTTACAAAATAGGGGATAGTTTTATTGCATTTTTATAAATTATTTTTTTTTACTACTAATGGCGGCGATCAGCGTTTTTTTTCATGACTGCGACATTATGGCGGACACTTCGGACAATTTTGACACATTTTTGGGACCATTGTCATTTTCACAGCAAAAAATGCATTTAAATTGCATTCTTTATTGTGAAAATGACAGTTGCAGTTTGGGAGTTAACCACAGGGGGCACTGTAGGAGTTAGGGTGCATCTAGTGTGTGTTTACAACTGTAGGGGGGTGTGGCTGTAGGACTGACGTCATCGATCGAGTCTCCCTATAAAACGGATCACTCGATCGATGCAGCCGCCACAGTGAAGCATGGGGAAGCCGTGTTTACATACGGCTCTCCCCGTTCTTCAGCTCCGGGGAGCGATCGCGACGGAGCGGCTATAAACAAATAGCCGCGCCGTCGTCCCGGATCGCTCCCCGAGCGAACCCGACTGCCGCATGTAGCGGGGGGGGGTACCGATCGGACCCCCCACCCGCTAGAAGGCAAGGACATACATGTACGCCCATGTGCCTGTACGTGCCATATTGTGGACGTACATTTACATGCGGGGGTCGGGAACTGGTTAAGAGGCTGGGCGGGACTGACGTTTTGACGAGAGGCGATTCAGTTCGCATGTGCCGCGCTATATAAGTTTTTCATTCATTCATTCATTCATTCATTCATTTCATTCATTCATTCACTTCCGCCCAGCAGAGCTATGAGGACGGGTGGGGGCCATCTTGCCCTCACTCAAGTCCTCACTCTCCAGGCGGCAGCATCGTTTCCCCTCGCCGCTACCGACGGCTCCGGTAAGCGGCGGAGGGCGCGGAAAAGCGGCGGGAGGGGGCCCTCTCCCGCCACCGATAACGGTGATCTTGCGGCGAATCCGCCGCGGAGACCGCCGTTATCGTTTACACGGCCGCCCGCTGAAAACATGGATATCTCAGTTGTGGCAGCAGCTGCTGCCGTTACTGAGATATCCATGTTTAAAAAGAGGACGTACATTTACAATACGCGGGTCGGGAAGTAGTTAATACAAGAAAGGACTTTGCTCGCTTTGTAAACCGCAGCTTGCCATTGAATGCCATTACTGAGCTTATGATCTACCAAAACCCCCAGATCCTTCGCTACGGATCCTCCCAGTTCTACTCCTCCTAGCATGTATGATGCATGCATATTCTTACCCCCCCTAAGTGCATAACTTTACATTTATCAACATTAAACCTCATCTGCCACTTAGTCGCCCAATTATACAGAGCATTGAGGTTGACTTGTAAATTGGAGACTTCTAAATTGGTTCCTTTAAGCTATTGCATTGTTGGTTGCTTTACAGGAGACATCCTGTAAAGATGTTATTCCACTGCATAGCTTGGTGTCATCTGCAAAGACAGAAATGTTACTTTTGAACTCAGACCTAATATAATTTATAAAGATATTAAAAAGTAAGGGTCCCAACACTGAACCTTGGGGTACACTACTGATAACCTTCGACCATTCAGAGTATGAATCATTAACCACGACTCTCTGAATTCTGTCTTTCAGACAGTTTTCTATCCATTTACAAACTGATATATCCAATCCTGTAGACTTTACCTTACACATGAGCCGTGTGTGCGGAACTGTGTCAAATGCTTTTGCAAAATCCAAGTATACCATGTCCACCACCACGCCTCAGTCCAAGGTTTTACTTACCTCTTCATAAAAAGAAATCAGGTTTGTCTTACAACTTCTGTCTTTCATGAATCCATGCTGTCTGTTGCTTAAATTGTTTTTTTCCCTAGCAAGAACTCATCTATGTGGTCTTCGTTAATCTCTCCAGTATATTCCCAGCTATAGAAGTTAAACTAACAGGTCTATAGTTACTTGGAAAAGACTTTGGGCCATATTCACAGTGAGAGTACGCCGGCGTATCTACTGATACACCGGCGTACTTTCAAATTTGCTGCGTCGTATCTTTAGTTTGAATCCTCAAACCAAGATACAACGGCTTCTGGCTTCGATCCGACAGGCGTACGCCTTCGGATCATAGGTGCAATACTTTGGCGCCCGCTGGGTGGAGTTTGCGTCGTTTTCCGCGTCGGGTATGCTAATTAGCTTTTTCCATCGATCCACGAAGGTACGCGCGGCCGTCGCATTCTCTTACGTCGTCGCTAGTCGGCTTTCCCCGGCGTATAGTTAAAGCTGATATTTCGTGGCGTATAGATAGACTTGCCATGTTAAAGTATGGCCGTCATTCCCGCGTCATTTCGCGCAAAGCACGGCGGGAAATTTCGAAACGGAGCATGCGCATTTCAATCGGCACGGGGGCGCGCTTCATTTAAATGAATCACGCCCCCTACCCACCCAATTTGAAATACGCGCCGAGAAATACACTACGCCGCCGTAACTTATGGCGCAAAATCTTCCTGGGTTCGAAATTCCGCCAGGTAAGATACGGCAGCGTAGCGCATCTCTGATACGCTGCACCAGGACAATTCTTTGTGAATCTGGCCCTTTGTTCCTTTTTAAATATGGGCACCACATTGGCCCTGCGCCAATCCAGTGGTACTATTCCTGTCATTAATGAGTCCCTTAATCAAGCCAAACTCAAACACTTTAAAAGGATTGCAACAATTTTTATAGCATACAAAATATAGTACAAATACCGTATTTTTCGCCATATAAGACGCACCTGACCATAAGACGCACCTAGGTTTTAGAGGAGGAAAACAAGAAAAAAATTAAATTCTTAACCAAATGGTGTACCAAAATATTTACCAGTGCCCATGAAATGCAGCCAGACCATTGCCAAAGAAATGCAGCCAGACCATTGCCAAAGAAATGCAGCCAGACCATTGCCAATATTGCAGCCTTACCTGTGCCATCGCTCGGGCTGCTCTACCCTTTCAGCAAGTGTCAGGACATGTCGGGCTGGCTCCTGTGTGTGGCTGGCTGGTTTGCTGGTGTGAATGGGTCACCCTGGGTGGCTGGCTGGCACCCTGGCCCTGCTGTGGGTATGTCGCTGTAGGTGGCTCATAGAAAAGGGGGGCTGATAAAGAGGGGGCACTAACAGACAGAGGGGGAGGTGGGCTGAAAGAGAAGGGGTCTGACTGACAGAGTGGGAGAGCGGCAGACAGAGGTGGGCTGACTGATATACCGTAATGGGAGAGGGGCTAACAGTGACAGAGGGAGCCCTCAGGAGACACAGCACGCCAGGCAGAGAAGCGGTACTCACACGTGCAGGTTGATCACTCACAGACCAACCCCGCCTCCACATTCGCCGCCGGAACCAATCACAGACGCCCATGTCGGCCGCCCGGCCAATCACAGGGCGCTCGTCGCTGGGCTTGTGTCAGTCCACCCCTGCAAGTGCCGCTATATCGAGCCGGCCGACGGGGGCTGCATTTGTGCGGGTGGGGGGCTTTTTCCATAGCCCATAACACAACACTGAGCTGGGGGGAGTTGCTGGCAGTGGTGGGGGCACTGACAGTGGCGGCAGGGGGCAGTGCCTGATGCACATTCGACCTATAAGACGCAGACACATTTTCCACCATATTTTTTGGGGGAAAAAGTGCGTCTTAGGCCCCGCACAGACGAGCGGACTGTCCGCTGAAAACGGTCCGCCGGACCGTTTTCAGCGGACATGTCCGCTCGAGATTTCTGTCTGATGGTTGTACACACCATCAGACAGAAATCAGCGCGGACACGATACGCGGTGACGTGGCCGCGCCGTCGCCGCGACGATGACGCGGCGACATGCGTGGCCCTGGAAGGTCAATGCTTCAGCGGACCAGTTTCAGCGGACACGTTCGGTCGTGTGTACAGGGCCTTATATGGCGAAAAATACGAAACAGTACGGCCGGCGCGGGAGAGCGCCTAATTTAAATGGGACTCGCCACATTTGATTAGGAACGCCTTGCGCCGGCCGGATTTAAGTTACACAGCCGAAAATTTCTAGGTAAGTGCTTTGTGGATCGGGCACTTAGGTAGAAATTTTCCGGCCGTGTAACTTAAATTGAAAAAGTTACGTTGCGCCGGGTTTTTGTGGATCTGGCCCAATGTATCTGGATTACCTTTATTCGAATGGTTACATCAAAACCTTTCCATCTATCCAATCCGAATATGACCTCCCTCACACCAACAATTTCCAATATACACAATTAGTACATTGTCTATATAAACTTGCCCATATTCCCAAACAAGTTAACGCTTCGGCTTGGACCTATTTTTCTTCGCCAACACAACAAAAAAAGGGCATTTCTTTATTCTATCAATTAATGCAACAAAAGCTAATTTTTACTAAAACCACCACCCATCTTCTTTGGGAAAAAGATTTACAATGTTCTTTTACGAATGACCAGTGGCACATGGCCTGTAAGGCCCCGTACACACCATAGAATCCATCCGCAGATAAATCCCAGCAAATGGGTTTCTGCGGATAGATCCTATGGTGTGTACACGCCAGCGGATCTTTTTCCGCGGATAAATCTCCCCTGGGATGGATTCCAGCAGATCGGATATTTGCTGACATGCACAACAAATCCATCTGCTGGAATCCATCCCAACGGATGGATCCGCTGGTCTGTACAGACTCACCGAATCCATCCGTCCGAAGGGATCCCCCGCATGCGTCGTAATGAATTGACGCATGCGTGGAATTCCTTATATGACAGCGTCGCGCACGTCGCCGCGTCATAATCGCGGCGACGGCGCGACACGTCATCGCCAGAGGATTTCGGCGCGGATTTCAATGCGATGGTGTGTACACGCCATCGCATAGAAATCTGCTGAAATCCTCGAGAGGATTTATCCGCGGAAACGGTCCGCTGGACCGTATTCGCGGATAAATTCTCCCGTGTGTATGGGGCCTAAGGCCAATCAATCTGCTACTCATTGCACCTCACTGTGGAAATTATCAACCAAAATCACTTTACGTTGGTATCTTACTCCGGTGATAGTATCCAAATTTGACTCCCGAACCCCTGACACTTGTTGGAGACTTTGCCCAACTCCAGCTTAAAGGGGACATATTCCATGTATTATGGAGTTGTCCTATGCTCACCACCTACTGGGAAGGAATCTTCAATATAATATCTGACTTAACACATACACGAGTGGCACCTGATTCAGCCTTGGCTCTTTTATCATTGGGAATAGAACGGTTTCCATTCAATCTTCGTAGAACGATAACTCATCTACTCTTAGTACTGTAGCTAGATTATCGATTACAAGAAAATGGAAAGATTCCAACCCACCATCTCCCGATGATGCTATCGACCTCTAAAATTTACATAATTCCAATGAAAGAATTTTAGCATCATCTTTGGGTTCTCTTCATAAATACACGATCCATTGAGATCCTTGGAACGTCTGGTGCAAAAACATGACATAATTCTGTTTACTTTATTTTCTCCAATACCTTGTTTACTCCTTGGTTGGGAGTTATAATGGGAGTTAGCTCCCAAACACTATGAATCCCACATTGGATGTACGGGATGGTTATATTCTATATTTTATTCATTTATTTATTTTTATTCAATTTATTTTTCCATTTGATGTTGGAATTTCGACCCTTATCTGCTAATTGATACTGGGAAAATATTCTACCATTTTTATACAGTGACTGCTGTTTTTATTGTACTTAACTAACTTTTATTTGTGTATTAGATGATAAGTATTATATCATCTCTTGCATACTGTACTACAATGTGTAATATCTACTATTGTAATGCCTTTTTTCTTTCTTTGTTTAAAGCGGGAGTTCACCCATTTATTTATTTTTTTACCTTTTCCCCTTAGATTCCTGCTCGTTTTGTCTAGGGGAATCGGCTAGTTGTTTTAAAATATGAGCAGTACTTACCCGTTTTCGAGATGCATCTTCTCCGTCGCTTCCGGGTATGGGTCTTCGGGAGCGGGCGTTCCTTCTTGATTGACAGTCTTCCGAGTGGCTTCCGACGGTCGCATCCATCGCGTCACTCGAAGCCGAACGTCGGTGCGGCTCTATACTGCGCCTGCGCACCGACGTTCGGCTTCTTTCGGAAAATAGTGACGCGATGGATGCGACCGTCGGAAGCCTCTCGGAAGACTGTCAATCAAGAAGGAACGCCCAGTCCCGCAGCCCATACCCGGAAGCGGCGGAGAAGATGCATCTCGTAAACGGTAAGTACAGGTCATATTTTAAAACAACTAGCCGATTCCCCTAGACAAAACGAGCATTCATCTAAGTGGATTATGTTTTCTCTATGGGTGAACCTCCGCTTTAAATTAAAAATGACAATAAAAATATATTGAAAAAAAAAAGGTTTCCCTGTCAGAGCCCGTCCTTACATTTGGCATCCCCATCAGAGTCCCTCCCCCCCCACACACACACATCCACCCTTACATGAGTTGCCCCCCCCCCCTATACTTGCAGATCAAACTGACTACTTCACTACTCACAGCACACATTGCTGTAATTCCCAAGCCAGATAAGGATCATACTGAGTGCGCCAATTTTAGGCCTACCTCTCTACTGAATGTAGACATTGAACTCCTAGCAAAAATCCTCGCAAACAGGCTGAAGCCACTCCTTTCACAAGTGATAGGCCCTGAACAGGTGGGATTCATGCCTGGTCGGGAAGCGGGAGACAACATCTCCAAAGCCTTGAGCTTGATCCATTTTGCCAAACAAACGGGAACCAAGGGCCTTCTCCTGTCCATCAATGCGGAGAAGGCCTTTGATAGAGTCTCATGGGACTATATGATGGCCACTTGCTCACACATAGGACTAGGGGGAAACATGCTCAATTGGATAAGCGCTTTATACACCAACCCAAAAGCTCTGGTTAAAGTAAACAACACTTTCTCCGAACCCATCGAGATCACTAACGGCACCCGCCAAGGATGCCCCTTATCCCCGCTCCTGTTCATCTTGTCCCTGGAACCTTTAATTAGAACAATCAATATCTCACAAGATGTTAGAGGCTTCAAGGTCCACAATAGAGAATTTAAGTTTGCTGCTTACGCAGATGATCTGCTGTTCTTCATCTCCAAACCACACATATCAATGCCCAACATCCTAAACATTTTCAATTCCTTTGGATATATTTCCAATTTCAAAATAAATCATAGCAAGTCCAAAGCAATCAATCTGACCCTCGATGCCAAGGAATATGATTTGCTAAAAAGCAACCATAATTTTAAATGGGAACAAAAAAGCCTCAAATACTTAGGAATAAAACTGACCCCAACAATAGATGGTATCTTCTCTGCAAATTTCTCCCCCTCTTACAATCTATTCTTAAAGACTTACAAAGATGGTCCCCCAAGCTCTTTAGTTGGTTTGGTAGGGCCTCTATACTGAAAATGACGATACTCCCTAGACTGTTATACTACTTTATTGCCCTACCCATTAAGCTACACTCCTCCTTTTTTAATGACAAACAAAACAAAGACAGCGACAAAGTTTCTAAGTTCAAAAATGACATATACAACTGAAAGCATGTACAACCAGAAGGTATGAATGTATAATGTATAAGGAAATTCACGTTGATTGGCAGCTGAAAGGATGTGCACATCAGGAGTGATGTGAAAAAGAGAAACAAATCTGAAAATCCTTCAAAGTAGCGCTACAACAAAGGAGATTATAGGAGTCCCACAATCATATAAAATTAAAGATTTATTAAAAACTTGTGTATGTCTCAAGAGCAACAGTCTCCGGATTGCCAGCTCTATAATGCAAAAGATACAAAGTTCAGTGTGAGCTTTCCGCTTGTTTGTAATCCTCCAAACCAATAAGCACAGAGCAAAGATCACTGAAGCGTTCCTGCACAGCGCAGACCTCTCCCACAGGTAAAGAGTCTCACATGTGATGAACTTACAACAACAGCCGTGGGTACTGTACCGCTCTCTTACCATAACCCGCAGGGATGTATGGGGCATGCAGGTAAACAGATGATCCGTCAGCCGTGGAAGGGAGAACGCTGTCAGACCCCGTGCTCTGTAAGCAGTCGCAGCGCGCGCTCCTCTCAGACGAAACAGGACGTCTCACTGACGCTGAGTAGGGGGGGGGGGCGGTGCTAGCCTCGCAGGATACTGGTGCGGGATAGGGTGGAGGATCGGAGGTATGGCTGATAACAAGCCAAGTGGGCGGGAAGCCAGATGGATATGCAGGCGTTCTGGATCGAAGAATCTGAAGAAATCTGTATAGTGGGCCATACGGGAATGCTACACTGGCTGTAATCTGGAGATGGTTGCTGCCACCAAACTAAGACGACATGTATCGGGACTAAGCCCTTCGTCGACCTTGTACGATGTATTTTGCAACTTTATCATTAATAAACTTTGATTGTGAAAAAAAACCTGAAAAGCAGCTCCCCCTTCATCTCTATCCGGTCATGATAAGTCACATGACAAGGGGAGAGAGGAAGGACAGACTGTCTTCACTCCCCTGAAGTGCCACACTGAGACTGAGGCAAGTTATGCAACCCCTTCCCTGAAATTAACCATTATGCCCAGGGCAGCTGCCCCTCCTCCTGCCCATCCCTTGTCCCTGCCAGGGACTGACAACTCATGGGGCCCCTAGGCAATAAATGATGGGGTCACACAGTATACACACACACACACACACACAAAAAGGTACTGGAGGAGGCGGTGCAGCTATAATCTTGGGATAAAAAAAAAACATTTTACATACTGTCCCTGGTTTTACCAAGGCTGGCAACCCTGATAGGTCCCCCTAGTGGCATGGTGCCCTCGGGCATTGCCCAAATGGTCAGTCTGCCCATGGTCCCAGCCCTGTACCTCACCCACCTAATCCCACAACACCATCCAAAAAAGGTTTTAGACGCACTTCGTAAAAAAACATTAGCCCATGATAAACTGACCCTTTCATGAATCTGGTTATCTGTTAGCTACAACACTTGATTTTGGATAGACAGGAATGCAATAAGTTCACTTGAACCATTCAGCAATACTTGGTATTGTCCTATAAGGAGGAGCCTCTTTCAATGCTCTACATATTTTGCAGTATACTGATTGAAAACCAGTTTTGGAGAGCGTTGGCCGATATCTGAACCTCCAACTAAAATACTTTTGGTATCTCTTCTCATCTTTATCCAAACCCAGAAGATATTCAGCCAGTTCTTGGGGAGATGAAAAGTCGTCAACATGAATAAAAGCATCGGGTGGAATAAAACGCTCATAATTTTTACGTGGAGGACCTATGACGATGGGCACAATTCCTGCCATCAGTGAATTTTTCCAGAACTTTTCCGTGATGTAATCCTCATGTATGGAATTCTCAAAGGCGAGGTAGAACTTATATGTGGCCAGAGTTTGCAAACTCTCGTTCCGCGGAAGAGGCAAGCCGTTTTTTCCATAGATGTCGATTGGAATGTATTTCTTTAACTAATATTGGGTTCTCCTGTACTTTGTATTCCAGTTGCTCACCACCCAGGCCACCAACTTTGACTTTTGGGGGATTGTAAAATTTATTTTTCCATCAACTTTTTCTAGCGCTCCATTCGGAACAGATATATCTGAATCAAGTCGGTAGGACATGGTGAGGTTTATTTTGTTGTCCATGAGCTTTAAATTTGGGCAGTTGGTTGGAGACTCCACACTAAACCAGATCCAGTATTGATTGGATGGTCTTGGCTCTGGAGGTAAAAGCTTTTCTGACTTGTATACATCCCTATGACTAATAACAACAGCGTCTGCTATGGAGTACGCATTTCGGTTCAAGGTGTAGAAACAACCAGAGTTTTCATTTCTTGGACACCTATTTAGAGGAAACTGATAACCTAATGGCCACGTCCAAATGAGGATGGTCAGCAGAGACCTATTGAAGGTCTCCAATATCTCAGTTGGCGTTGGTGGCTTTGTCACAGTCAGTTGATTTGATGTCACCGAGAACTCAGTCACAGAGTCTGTCGTCACCTTTGGCCTGTGTTTTATTTCAACATCTGTGACCGACTGTCTTTCTATATGAAAAGAAGCAAACAAAACGTAGGAAATGGCTCCCAGTAATAACATGCTGAAGTAGACCAAAGTCCATTTTGAGGATAGTTTTAGGAAATCCATATGGAAGTGAAGCGGTTCTTGTATACGAGTTTAACATGCAAGTTCACCTTAATATTTAGCTCTGTTCCTGGGGGACAAAAAAATAAATACATGTAAGTGGCATGTAGAAACATTTATGGCAACATTAAAAGAAATACATCCGAATCTCGGAATAACCAAAAATTCATCTGAATTTACATTTGGACTGAAACAAACTGTGTCTAGCTGGCAGTAAGGAGGAGTAGGAGGATATGGGCCATGCGTCTAGGGAAACGCATCAATCCATCCCAAACCTTGTGCAGCGCCTGTGTACTTTATTGTACCGGTGCTAGTTAAATTTAGATGGAGATCAGAGTGTAGTTAAACTCTGATCCAGATTGTTAGTTGTAAAATAGGGTCTCGGCCTCAGCTTGGCTGTGCTGCAGGCTTATTCTGTTATACTGGGGTGTTCTTCCAGCCCCGGTGCTGCAGGTGGCAGCAGTGGAGTCAAGGCTTGGGTGCTCATTCCCAGCAGCCAATCAGGAGGGCTGCTGTATGACTTCGCTGTGCATTATGGGGAGGGGTATTTATGGGGAAAACGCCATTGGTTCTGGGACTTCGAGTGTGGCACCCACCTTTAGGGTGACCACATCACGGCGCCCCGGTGTTATGGGCTACCTGGCCGGGGCATGCGTGGTTTCCCAGGACCATGTTTGCCCGGAGCATCTGAACAGCGACAGGGACCCAGCGAGCGACTGGGTTCCCACCTTTGAGGATCCCAAGCTGTATTTGCTGTTCGGTGGGGAGTCCGTCTGAGGAGCGCCATTGAGAGGCTGGCGGTCCAAAAGGGCCTCCACAAACCACCGGGAATCGAGGTAGCCAGACACTGAGGGATTGATCACCTGTCAGTCGGTACCTGGGCGACAAGTTGGAAGGAGATCTTGGCGTAACTCATTTAAGGAGGATCATCTCCGTAACCACAAACCAGAGAGGGCCTGTGGCAGAGGTACCTTTTTGATGTTCACCAAGGAGGGTCTGTGGCAGGGACTTTATCCTACAAATGTTCGAGTGACACTCCGGCTGCCAGGTCAGTGAGAGAGGCCTGTTCGGGTACGCTAAACCCACTCACAAAGGAGTGGCTCAGAGAAGTGTTACGTTTGGGAGCAGGACTGTTTCCCTATCATCACGCCTGAATCTGCTGCCCTTTTCTCTTTTTCAACTTTACTTTCCTCACGACAAGTTTACTGTTTTTGCCCGGCTGGGTAATAAAGAGCACAGCAAAGAACACCTGTTGCGGACATTCCTTTACTTCTACTAAATGCAATATGCATCATCCACCCCTATGAATTTGGGAGAGCCATGAGGTAAATGTGCCACCCAAAAAAAACAGCAGCTCCTCCGGGAGTAATGCTACACTTGGGTATTGTACATTGATGGGGTGAAATTGCTGACACTGGATTAGGACTCCTCTTCTGAGGGCAATTTGTTGCAAATGGGCTTTCATACCGAAATGCCTGTGCAAGGACAGGATTTATAAAATAAAGAGGGACCATTTTTGGGTGCCAAAACTTGGTGATTCTGCACCACTTGGTTCTTCAACCATAGGGAGGGTCTGTGGCAGAGACTTAGCCCCAAGTTCCGAGTTACATTCTGGCTGCCAGGCTTGTGAGAGAGGCCTGTCCAGGTGCGCTATACCCATTCCAGCTGGAGTGGCGAAGTAAAGTGTTGTTGGAAGCAGGACTGTTTCCCATCTACATACATCTGAATCTGTTCATCATTTCCGCCATCTATTCACTCTACTGTTTAAGCGTTTTTACCCGGCTGGGTAATAAAAGCACAGAAAAGACACCTGTTCTGAGTGGACATTCCATTTACTACAACTTCCATCACTTCACCCCCCCGCAGCTGTCCATCACATCCCCCCATAGCTCTGTCATTCCATCACATCCCGCCCCCCTTGCAGCTGTGTCCCTCCCTCACATCACAGCTCTGTCATTCCATTACATCCCCCCCACAGGTGTGTCCCTCCCTCACATCACAGCCCCCCACATCACCACCTCCCGTAGCTTTGTCATTCCATCACTTCACCCCCCCCCCCACAGTTGTGTTCCTCCTTCACATCACAGCCCCCCATAGCTCTGTCATTTCATCACATCCCCCCAACAGCTGTGTCCCTCCCTCACATCCCTCCTGTGGGGCAGCACAGTGGTGCAGTGAGTAGCACTTTCGCCTAGCAGCAAAAGGGTCGCTGGTTCAAATCCCGACCACGACACCATCTGCCTGGAGTTTGCATGTTCTCCCTGTGCATGCGTGGGTTTCCTCCGGGTACTCCGGTTTCCTCCCACACTCCAAAGACATGTTGGTAGGTAAATTGGATCTTGTCCAAATTGGCCCAGTATATATATGTATGACTGTGTGTCCCAAGCGTGTCACGATCCTACGGGGTAAAATGACCGCACCAGCCAAGCAGACTCTGGCTGGAAAAAGCGATTCAGTTTGCATGAGTTGCGCTATACAAGTCATTCATTCATTCACATAACCCCCCACATAGCTCTGTCATTCCATCACATTCCCCCCACAGCTGTGTCCCTCCCTCACATCACCACCTCCCATAGCTCTGTCATTCCATCACTTCCCCCCCCCCCCCCCAGCAGCTGTGTCCCTCCTTCACATCACAGCACCCCATAGCTCTGTCATTCCATTACATCTAGGGTTGCCACCTTTTCTGCAAGCCAAACCCGAACACTTTTGCGACACACGGCAATTTTTTTGTAGTACACGCTATAGGATTGTAAAATACCTGGGACACCTTGTGGGTTACTCAAAGAGAGTAGTAATCAGAATAGACGGTGTCAGAAGATCAGTGGATGGTGTCAGTAGGGCAGTTTAACTCAATCCAAAAACCTGAATCAGTTCTACTGAACCCAACACCATACAAACTGTTCACAAAGTGGCACTGTGCATTCTAAAACCCCGCTCAAGCTCCTTTTACAAAAAAAGCCCCAAAAAATTCAAAGCAATCCACAGGCACCCCACAAATAGAGAAGAACATGACAGATAAAATATCAGACAGTACCTGTGCCCCCCCCAATAGAAACCTCCATTACAGCGAGACAAAAAAAACCTTACCTTCCAGGAGCCACTTCAAAGATGTGTGTGAACCTGTTAGGGGGCGTAGTCTGTAATATCATGCTTTCTCCTGCAAAAGCGTCCCAGTCCAGTGGCCCTCCATTCACTGTCTCTGGTGGCGCTGGCGGCTGGGTGGGAGAGAGAGAGCACAGACAGTGCTGTATGACCTAGCTGCAGGACATTAGCCCCACTGGAGCGGGGGAAGAAGGGGGGTGAGCGTTGCTTGGGGGTAGCTGACAGAGGGGGAGTGGGGGTGACAGAGGAGGAGGGGGGTGACAGAGGAAGAGGGGGTGAAAGAGAGGTGTGGGGGTGACAGAGAGGAGGAGGGGGTGGAAGAGAGGTGTGTGGGGTGACAGAGAGGAGGAGGGAGTTGACAGAGAGGAGGAGGGGGGTGACAGAGAGGAGGAGGTGTGTGAAAGAGAGGTGTGTGGGGTGACAGAGAGGAGGAGGGGGTGACAGAGAGGAGGAGGAGGGGGGTGACAGAGAGGAGGAGGAGGAGGGTGACAGAGAGGAGGAGGAGGGGGTGACAGAGAGGAGGTGTGGGTGACAAGAGAGGAGGAGGGGGGTGACAAGAGAGGCGGAGGGGGGTGACAAGAGAGGCGGAGGGGGGTGACCAGAGAGGCGGAGGGGGGTGACCAGAGAGGAGGAGGGGGTGACAGAGAGGAGGAGGGGGGTGACATAGAGGAGGAGGGGGTGACAGAGAGGAGGAGGGGGTAACAGAGGTGTGGGGGTGACAGAGAGGAGGAAGGGGTGACAGAGAGGTGTGTGTGACAGAGAGGAGGAGGGGGGTGACAGAGAGGGTGGATGACAGAGGAGGAGGGGGTGACAGGAGGAGGGGATTACAGGAGGAGGGGGTGGGTTACAGAGAGGAGGGTGACAGAGAGGAGGAGGGTGGTGTGACAGAGAGGAGGAGGGGGGTCGCAGAGAGGGGGTGATAGAGAGAAGGAGGGGGTGACAGAGAGGAGGAGGGGGTGAAAGAGAGGTGTAGGTGACAGAGATGTGGGGGTGATAGAGAGGAGGAGGGGGTGAAAGAGATGAGGAGGGGGTGAAAGAGGGGAGGAGGGGGTGAAAGAGAGGAGAAGGGGGGTGACAGAGAGGAGAAGGGGGTAACAGAGAGGAGAAGGGGGGTGACAGAGAGGAGAATGGGGGTGACAGAGAGAAGAATGGGGGGGTTACAGAGAGGGGGGTGACAGAGAGGAGGAGGGGGGTTACAGAGAGGAGGAGGGGGTGACAGGAGGAGGGGGTGGGTTACAGAGAGGAGGGTGACAGAGAGGAGGAGGGTGGTGTGACAGAGAGGAGGAGGGGGGCCGCAGAGAGGGGGTGATAGAGAGAAGGAGGGGGGTGACAGAGAGGAGGAGGGGGTGAAAGAGAGGTGTGTGTGACAGAGATGTGGGGGTGATAGAGAGGAGGAGGGGGTGAAAGAGAGGAGGAGGGGGTGAAAGAGGGGAGGAGGGGGTGAAAGAGAGGATAAGGGGGGTGACAGAGAGGAGAAGGGGGTGACAGAGAGGAGAAGGGGGGTGACAGAGAGGAGAATGGGGGTGACAGAGAGAAGAATGGGGGGGTTACAGAGAGGGGGTGACAGAGAGGAGGAGGGGGGTTACAGAGAGGAGGAGGGGGGTTACAGAGGGGGGTGACAGAGAGGAGGAGGGGGATTTCATAGAGGCTGAGGGGTGATTGACAGGAAGGGGGCTGACAGAGCAGATGAGAGCGCCCTTAGGACAGTGTTTCCCAACTCCAGTCCTCAAGGCACACCAACAGGTCATGTTTTCAGGCTTTCCATTATTTTGCACAGGTGATTTGATCAGTTTCACTGCCTTAGTAATTACCACAGCCGTTTCATCTGAGGGAAATCCTGAAAACATGACCTGTTGGTGTGCCTTGAGGACTGGAGTTGGGAAACACTGCCTTAGGAGACTCACAGCGTGCGGCAGGACTCGGGAACAAGCAGGCACGATTATCCACAGTCCAGCCCCACCTCCACATGTGACCAGCAGCCTTCACCCGGGCCAATCACAGACCCCCATGTCATGACCCGTTCTGTCAACCAGGGCAACCGCTGGGCTCAGAGAGCGCGGAGCGCGCCGATGTACACACAGTACACCAAATGAGACCGACACTGTGTGACGGTGATAGCAGGCACAGGATGCGCGGCGCCTCTCTCCATATGTTGCGGGCCTGACGGTGGAATGTGTGCCCGGGTTTTCGGCGGGTGGAAACCCGGGCACATGTCTCGAAACCCGGAGTGTCCGGGTCAAAACCGGACAGGTGGCAACCCTAATTACATCCCCCCCAGTTGTGTCCCACCTTCACATCACAGCCCCCCAATAGCTCTGTCATTCCATCACATCCCCCCCCCTGCAGCTGTGTCCCTCCTTCACATCACAGCCCCCCCATAGCTCTGTTATTCCATTAAATCCCCCCCCCAGCTGTGTCCCACCTTCACATCACAGCCCCCCCATAGCTCTGTCATTCCATCACATCCCCCCTGCAGCTGTGTCCCTCCTTCACATCACAGCCCCCTCATAGCTCTGTCATTCCATTACACCCCCCCCCCCCACAGCTGTTTCCCTGCTTTACATCACATCCCCCCCATATCTCTGTCATTCCATCACTTCAACCCTCCCCCCACAGCTGCGTCCCTCCTTCACATCCCCCCATAGCACTGTCATTCCATCACTTCACCCCCCCCCATAGCTCTGTCATTCCATCACATCCCCCCGCACACAGCTGTGTTCCTCCTTCACATTCCAGCCCCCCATAGCGCTGTCACTACATTACATCCCCTCCCACATCACAGCCCCCACCCATAGCTCTGTCAGTCCATCACTTCACCCCCCCCCACAAGCTCTGTCCCTCCTTCACATTACAGGACCTTCCCCCTAAGCTCTGTCCCCCCCCCCCACAGTTCTGCCCCCCCACACATTAGGGGTAGCAGTGACATCTAGGGCTGCCATCTTCACCCAACTTGGCAAATTTGTTTAGATGCCCAAAACCATGGACTGGCCTTCCTTTACCAATCTTCCTATCGGAGCATCCAGACTTAACCCTCCATCCTCAGCATCAACCCCTAAATCACCTGATCAGCGAGTAGAAGACTCTTTTCAAAGTAGTCAGTTCTGCCCAGGGTTGCAATTTGCTCCTCCAGATCTCTAAAGGGAGTTTCTGTTAGGAGTAGAGTTGAGCGGACACCTGGATGTTCGGATTCGAAACCCGAACCCGGACTTTGAAAAAAAAGTTTGGGTTCGGGACCGAACCCGACCCGAACTTTGACCCGAACCCGAACCCCATTGAAGTCAATGGGGACCCGGACTTTTGACTACAAAAATGTCTCTAAAAAACTAAGGGAAAGGGCTGGAGGGCTGCAAATGGCAGCAAAATGTCGGGAAGAGCAAGTACTCTGGAAATAAATGTGGATAGGGAAATAACTTAAAATAACATAAAAAAAAAAAATATATAATGATTTTGACCTAGGAGGACGAGGTCCATACAGTTTTGTTCAAAATGATTCAACCCCCCAATGCTGTAAAGGATTTTAGGGAATTTAGTGTACATTTGTAATTGTATTCAGAATGAAATCCTACAAGGACTTCTTAAAGAACCATATGCAACTAAAATGACATCAATTGGTTTTGTAATACAGTAGTAAATGTTTATTTTGTGAATTCTTCATTTACACAATTATTCAACCCCTTAAAGACTACCACTCTGAAGAACAGAGGTTCATTGAAGTGTTTTCAATCAGGTATTGAAAACAACTGTGGATGTCAGGGAGCAGCAATAAAGCCTAATAAGCACCAGGAAGACAAGAGAAGAGGTGATTACTCTTCACAGGAAGGGCAATGGCTATAAGAAGATTGCAAAGATGTTAAACATACCAAGAGACACCATAGGAAGCATCATTCGCAAATTCAAGGCAAAGGGCACTGTTGAAACGCTACCTGGTCGTGGCAGAAAGAAGATCAGGGCTCGAGTCCTGCGGGAACGCATGGGAACGACGTTCCTATACCTTTTCCACAGCAGGAACGTCGTTCCCATAGTAACCAAGGCGCGTCCGTCCTCCCCTCCCTCAGTCCGCCTATTCCTCCTCCTCCAGCGACCGCCGTAACAAAGTCTCAGGTCTAGTGATGGGGTGCAGTTCACCCTAGCACCTGCAGAGGTAGGGCGCCAAAGTGCCATAATGCTCCCTTCCATCCTCCCTCTCCTTGTTTGTTTCACACACGAGTCGGGCTGTATCTGTTTGTCTTCCTAGCTCATCCCCCACTCGGCCGTCTGTCCAATCCAAATTCCTCCTCCCCTTTGTTTCCGCCCACACTCCAGCCTGCATGGAGCCTCCAGCATGGACTTATATGACTAACCTGAGTTGTAAGGTACGTGAGCTATCTGCAAAACTCCCTCTCCCCCCTGAATTATTATTTCTTTGCCTCTGCTTCTCTCTCATTTCTTCCCCCGTGCAAACTGGGGGGGGGGGGGGGACGTTGCGGTAATTGTGCAGACTGAGGGAGTAATTGTGGGGGATGGGGGGAGTAGTTGTGCAGACTGGGGGATGGGGGGAGTAATTGTGCAGACTGAGGGGATGGGGGGAGTAGTTGTGCAGACTGAGGGGATGGGGGGAGTAGTTGTGCAGACTGGGGGATGGGGGGAGTAGTTGTGCAGACTGAGGGGATGGGGGGAGTAGTTGTGCAGACTGGGGGATGGGGGGAGTAATTGTGCAGACTGAGGGGATGGGGGGAGTAGTTGTGCAGACTGAGGGGATGGGGGGAGTAGTTGTGCAGACTGGGGGATGGGGGGAGTAGTTGTGCAGACTGAGGGGATGGGGGAGTAGTTGTGCAGACTGGGGGATGGGGGGAGTAGTTGTGCAGACTGAGGGGATGGGGGGAGTAGTTGTGCAGACTGGGGGATGGGGGGAGTAGTTGTGCAGACTGAGGGGATGGGGGGAGTAGTTGTGCAGACTGGGGGATGGGGGGAGTAATTGTGCAGACTGAGGGGATGGGGGGAGTAGTTGTGCAGACTGAGGGATGGGGGGAGTAGTTGTGCAGACTGGGGGATGGGGGAGTAGTTGTGCAGACTGAGGGGATGGGGGGAGTAGTTGTGCAGACTGGGGGATGGGGGGGAGTAGTTGTGCAGACTGGGGGATGGGGGGAGTAGTTGTGCAGACTGAGGGGATGGGGGGAGTAGTTGTGCAGACTGAGGGGATGGGGGGAGTAGTTGTGCAGACTGGGGAATGGGGGGAGTAATTGTGCAGACTGGGGAATGGGGGGAGTAGTTGTGCAGACTGGGGGATGGGGGGAGTAATTGTGCAGACTGAGGGGATGGGGGGAGTAATTGTGCAGACGGGGGGATGGGGGGAGTAGTTGTGCAGACGGGGGGATGGGGGGAGTAGTTGTGCAGACTGGGGGATGGGGGGAGTAGTTGTGCAGACTGGGGGATGGGGGGAGTAGTTGTGCAGACTGAGGGGATGGGGGGAGTAATTGTGCAGACTGGGGGATGGGGGGAGTAATTGTGCAGACTGGGGGATGGGGGGAGTAGTTGTGCAGACTGAGGGGATGGGGGGAGTAGTTGTGCAGACTGGGGGATGGGGGGAGTAGTTGTGCAGACTGGGGGATGGGGGGAGTAGTTGTGCAGATTGAGGGGATGGGGGGAGTAATTGTGCAGACTGGGGGATGGGGGGAGTAATTGTGCAGACTGAGGGGATGGGGGGAGTAGTTGTGCAGACTGAGGGGATGGGGGGAGTAGTTGTGCAGACTGAGGGGATGGGGGGAGTAGTTGTGCAGACTGGGGGATGGGGGGAGTAATTGTGCAGATGGGGGGAGTAATTGTGCAGACTGAGGGAAGTTTATTTGTTAAAAAAAATTGTACATAAAACACACACATGCAATTTTTATTTTTTTGAGGCGGGTGGGGAATCTTGGGTGAGTTCCCACACTTTTTTCCCCAGGACTTGACCCCTGAAGAAGATGCTGACTTTGACTGCTGTGCGCTACCTGAAGCGTAGAGTGGAGAAAAGTCCCTGTGTGACTGCTGAGGAACTGAGAAAAGATTTGTCAGATGTGGGTACTGAAGTTTCTGCTCAGACAATACGGCGCACACTGCGTAATGAAGGCCTCCATGCCAGAACTCCCAGGCGCACCCCCTTGCTGTCTCCAAAGAATAAGAAGAGTCGACTGCAGTATGCCAAAAGTCATGTGGACAAACCACACAAGTTTTGGGATTGTGTTCTATGGACTGATGAAACAAAATTAGAACTGTTTGGGCCCATGGATCAACGCTATGTTTGGAGGAGGAAGAACAAGGCCTATGATGAAAAGAACACCTTGCCTACTGTGAAGCATGGCGGGGGGTCAATCATGCTTTGGGGTTGTTTTGCTTCTGCAGGTACAGGGAAGCTTCAGCGTGTGCAAGGTACCATGAATTCTCTTCAGTACCAGGAGATATTGGATGACAATGTGATGCAGTCTGTCACAAACCTGAGGCTTGTGAGACGTTGGACCTTTCAACAGGACAATGATCCCAAGCATACCTCCAAGTCCACTAGAGCATTTTTGCAGATTAAAGGCTGGAACATTTTGGAGAGGCCATCGCAGTCACCAGACTTAAATCCGATTGAGAACCTCTGGTGGGACTTAAAGAAAGCAGTTGCAGTGCGCAAGCCTAAGAATGTGACTGAAGGTGGAAGCGGTGGTGGAGGAGGAGGAGGAGGAGGTAGCCAACACAGCAGGTTTTGGTTTTTAATTGATTTATTTTTTAAATTAGGGTAAGCCCCAAAAGAGTGAGAAAGATCTACCTCATCCCTTTAAACCTGAACACAGAGTAATTACACAGGTTCTGGGGCTAATTTAATGTCGATAAGGAACCAAGTGAGTTTAATTAGCAGCACCTTAATCAGCCAGAGAACCTGTGTAATTAATATGTTTTTGCTTTTAAAGGGATGAGATGGCAACCCTAGAAAGATCAGAAAAAAACAATGGCTGGGTAAGGCCGGCCCGGTGTCTATTCTGCACAAGGTACGGACAACTCCTCTGGGATCCATGCCTGGTTCATTTTAATGAACGTGAGCTTGTCCACATTGGCTCTGGACAGGCGGCTGCGCTTGTCTGTGATAACTCCCCCTGCGGTGCTAAATACACGTTCAGACAATACACTGGCTGCAGGGCAGGCCAGCACCTCCAAGGCGTAAAGGGCAAGCTCAGGCCATGTGCCCAATTTGGAGACCCAGAAGTTTAAGGGGGCATAGCCGTCATTCAGTACGTGTAGGCGTGTGCACACATACTGCTCCACCATGTTGCTGAAATGCTGCCTCCTGCTAAAACGTTCCATATCAGCTGGTGGTGCTGTTTGTTGTGGCGTGCTGACAAAGCTTTTCCACATTTCTGCCATGCTAACCCTGCCTTCTGAGGTGCTGGCGGTGCCCCTGCTGCGTTGGCGACCTCTTCCTCCTCCTCTGCCTTCGCATTCTGCTTCCACTGTGCCCCCGCTGCCAGGTGGGAATTGCACCAGCAGCACGTCTACCAGCGCATCTTGCGTTCACAATCCAGTGAGGGGATTAAGGACGGTACATTGTCCTTGTAACAGGGATCCAGCAGCGTGGCCACCCAGTAATCAGCACCTGTTATAATGTGCGAAACACGCCGGTCGTTACGGAGACACTGCAGCATGTAATTGCTCATGTGTGCCAGCGAAAAGCTGTCCTCTGTGGGAGGTATATCATCTGTGTCCTCTGTATCCCCCCAGCCACGCACCAGTAATGGCCATGAGCTGGTCTGGATGCCATCCTGCTGTGAACATGGTTCCTCCTCCTCCTCCATGTCTTCCTCCTCCTCATCCTCCACCGCGTCATCCTCCAGAACTGTGCCCTTGCTAGACAATTGTGTACCTGGCCTTTGTTGGTGCACGAACCCACCCTCAGAGCCACTTGTGAATGACTGCCCTGAAAGCCTTGGAAATGATCCTGATTCCTCCTCCTCCTCCTCCTCCTCCTCCTCCTGTGCCACATCCTCTTCCATCATCGCCGTAGTGTTTTTTCAAGGAGGCATAGAACTGGGATAGTCACGCTGAGAGCGGCATCATCGGCACTGGCCATGTTGGTGGAGTACTCAAAACAGCGCAACAAGGCACACAGGTCTCGCATGGAGGCCCAGTTATTGGTGGTAAAGTGGTTCTGTTCCACAGAACGACTCACGTGTGCGTGCTGCAGCTGGAACTCCACTATCGCCTGCTGCTGTTTGCACAGTCTTGCCAGCATGTGCAAGGTGGAGTTCCACCTTGTGGGCACATCACATATGAGGCGGTGAGCGGGAAAGCCGAAGTTACTCCTCCCCAGGACTAGAACTGAGCTCCAGCAGTAATCGGCGTGCGATCCTAGTAGTAGGACGTACGGCTCCTGGAGCCAGACAGGCAGGGCTTTCCACCCCCAGCTTCAGCCTCTGCTCCCCCCGGCCTCTGCTTGTCGGCGTTCCTCCGCAGACTTCACCACATAGCTTCCCCCGGCTTAGCCTGACGTCCCCTGGCTTCCCACTTCTTCCCTCCGCCAGGGAAGCCTGCAGGTAAGCCCCTGTTCCCAGGGCCATCCACCAGCACCGTTGGCGGCCGTCCTTTTCAGGACAAGCCGCCGCAAACAAACTCAACATCACGGCTCTCCCCTTCTCCTTCTAGCTCCCAGGCTAGACATCCCCCCACCACCTCCTCGCCTCAATCGCCTGTCTTTTTTTGGCGTCTTCTGGTGTCTTTCCAGACATCCGCGCCGGCCTGTGGAGAGCTGCAGCAGCCGCGATCTAGGAAAGACCGCGGCTTCACCCGCGGCCTAGCGGCGCGTTTGCCTCCCTCCCCCCCGGAATCTCCTCCAAAACGGCCAGAAAACTCCCCCCCATATCCCAGAAGGATACCAGGCTCTCCCAGTCGCCCATCCACTCTTGCTTGGCAGCACCAATCCCAATAGATAGTCCCCAGCCTGGAGCCTGCTGCCTGATCAGTAGCCATCTTGCTACACCCAGCAACAAGGGCACCCTTCATCCCCTCTCCCCCCCTTCTTAATTCACAATTAAAACTTGATCCAGGGCTTTTCCCGATCGCCTCTCTAGGGGTCAGGAAGGATTTTTTTCCCTACCGCAGCATATTGGCACAGCTCGGCCAGGGTTTTTTTTGCCTTCCTCTGGACCAAGTTAGGAGAGAAGATTAACCCAATCTTCCCTCCACCACCTTTAAACCCCCCCCCCCCTGGTGGTCAGCGACCATGGTTAATCTGCAATATTCTGCAGAAACCATTTGGGGCCTGAGGCGTTTTTCCGCAATACTACCAGCCATCACCAAAAAAGCCCTGAGAATTGAACGATTATTGAGAATCGGTCATTGATCGACTGTCAAAAATTTCAGCCATTTACCCCAGACTAAGCACATATTATGTGCTTTGATCAACACAAGATCGGCAGTAAAACACTGACTAGAAATCCACGATTTCATTCTACAATACGATTTAGACTGCCTCTTTATTACAGAGAGCAGGCTCACAGCCGACTGTAACACCATACTGGGAGAACTGGTGCCAGAAAACTATCGTATTATAACCGAAAACAGACTAGGACAAAGAGGGGGAGGCCTGGCGGTGATCCACAAGAATCACCTTGCGATCATTAAACCGGTCCTTCAAAACCCTCTTCCATTCATGGAAACCCTTACTCTGCAACTGCAAACAAATTCCCAGGAGACCGTCCGTATTCTACTCTGCTATAGACCACCTGGCCCAAAATCGCAGCCTCTACCATCATTGACGGATTTCATCTCCACTTACACCCTTAACAGCAAACACCTTTTGCTGCTCGGGGATTTCAACCTCTGGGCCAATTCCTCACAAGACCCCGTTGCCGATGCCTGCATTGACCACCTCGAAGGTTTAGGGCTACAGCAATTAGTATGTGGGCCCACACATACTTCTGTAGATAAATAGAAAAAGACTGTGAAGTCTGAGACTAGGAGAAAATGGACTTTGTAGGCACCAGATTTTTTTTTATAAAAAAATATAAATAATTTTAATTTGAACAGTACATTAGCACAAAAAACACTGAACAATTGCTCAATTTGATAATGAGAAAAAGAAAAACAACACAAAATACAAATAACTCAATTCCTGTCCCTTTCAGAAAGACACCGCTGATAGCCACAGGGCTAGATGTAAAAATACACAATAAGCGCTGGGTGGCGTTGTAGACTTCAAGAGATGGTGCAGGAGGAGTTTGGATAAAAGTGGGGATCAGCTCAACATGTTTCGCGACGTTGTCGCTTCTTCGGGAGCTTCTGGGTGTTTAAAAGACAAAACAGTGTTGTCATTAGAGATGTATATATATCCAAATACAATACAATATTGTTTAAACATTAGGCATATTGTACAGGAATACAAAAAGGCCTCTGAGCATATAAGAAACAGCATTTCGACTGTGGCCATAATACTCACCGAAAAACGGTGTTTAGAAACTTTGAAGAGTGCTCAGCAGCGTCCAGAATTAAATATATGATCAGACCAACTACCTTAGTCAGATGAAATGAGATACCAAGGGTCAAAGCCACACTGACCATGCACCGCCGGGCAGGTTTGAACCAGTTGGGGTATCTAAAAATTGGATAGTAGACAAGAAAAAATAATAATGTGTCCAACACTAGGTGGGACCATAGAAAAATTACAAAAGGGAAGTCAAGGAGAAAGAAAAAAGAAGAAAAAAGGAAAAAAACAGATGAAAAAAGTATATATGAAAAGTATAATATGTATAAAATTTGACTGATATAGCATACCTTAAAAGAGGTATAGGGGCCTAGGCATTCAAAGGACAATTCCAAGAGCTGGAAAAGGGGAACGCCCTTAGATAGAAGATACTGGGACACCAGAAGGTAAAGGGTCCATGTGAATTCCCTCCTAACTGTAACAAGTCCAGAAAATATAAACGGTACAAAGTATATATATAAAAAGAAAGAAAAAATTATAAATATAAAGAAACAAATAAATGATAATATTATTGGTTGCCAGATAGTAAACTAAAAGATTTAATAGGCACTTGGTTTGTAGGAGAAGTAGTTGATATTTCAAAAGGAACCTGACATTAAACAAAAATATAAAAATATAAGCAGTGATTTTTACCTTGATAATAAAGGACTGGATAACAAGTCAATTCACAAAAATTGCCACAAGATGGCAGCGTTGAGCGTTAGGCTGGAGCGAGGAGTGAGGAAACCCCCACAGTGGAACAGCAATCAGCTGTTGAAAATACAAAACCACTCTTAATAGAGGCATGGTGGCAGACAAAAATAAGCAAGGGTAATGAAGGAAAAAGAATTTGTGTACATACCCAATGCTTGACTAGCAGATGGAACGATCTTGGGCAGTGAAATGGTGTATAGGCCCCCTGGACGTCCGTCCTGGCTGGCATTCAACAAAGAGCAACTGCATGCACAGGCTCTTGTTGAATTTAAATACCCCGCGCGGATGACGTCACGCTAATTGACAATCATCCGACAGGCCAGAAAACAATACACTGCGCATGCGCGTGCGCATGCGCACAGAGAGCCGCGATCAGGCTTTCTGAGTGGATGGAAAACAAGTGTATGTATATGGTGTTTCCCAGATGGAAAAAAGAAATGGGAAATTTTTAACACCATATTGAGAGTGCCATCACACATTCTAAAGTCTGGATGAATAACATCTGACCGGATAGTGTGATGGCTTACCTGGCCACTGGTTAATCTGCTCAACGGCGCATGGCACTGTGGTGACAGGTGGTAAGGCAGGCATAAGTCTGAACATATATAGACGCTGGATGAGCAAACAATAAGAAAAAATGATGAAACATTTATATAGAAAGACATGCAAAGTACATGTATAACAGGATTGAATCCATCATAGAGTGGACATATACAGCACAATAAATAATGATCATAGTACTGTTTCTACTTATTAATGACAAATCAATAAGGAAACTGCACAAAATTTGTCACAGAACACACTTTTAAAACCTGGACATTGGGAAGGGGAAATGGGGGTGGTCCAAACCGGGGCCACTTTGGCCACTAGGACAGACTAGCTTAATGCTATAGCTTGATCAGGTCACAAGAGATTTGAGGTCTTAATTAACCGTATTGAAATTATTACATAGAGAGAAGTGAAATCAAAACCATTTAGATATATAATGGTCAGACCTAAAATAATAAAACGAAAACCAAAACAAAAACTAAAATACAACAAAAGAAGAAATAATTATGAATATTATGCAGGTAGACAATCAGCGTTGGAAAACCACCGTTGGTTTGATGGATCGATCTCTAAGTATGGGAGCTGCCATACAGGTCCCTCAAAGGAAGGGCCTGTATGATAGTACCTCATTGATCCCCGGTAATTTAGTGGCGCCCAAGCGCTCTATCCACAGGGTCTCCCTCTGAAGAATAGATTTGTCCCAGTTACCCCCTCGAGGGTCACGCGGGACAACCTCCAAAACAAGAAATTGAATAGAAGATGTGTCAAATTTATGAAATAACCCCAGATGGCGACTTATCGGTGTGAGCATCTTGGCGTATTGCGAATAATAAATGTGATCGTAGATCCTTTTCTTAAATTTACGTAATGTTTTTCCGACATAGTAAGCCCCGCATTTACAGGTCATTAAATAAATGACCCCCTCGGTGTCACAACTGGCCTGAAAGCGAGGTCTAAACGTTTCCCCATTGGGCAAGCTAAATTTGGTGCCAGCTTGCACCCAAGGGCAATAAGCGCAATGGCCGCATTTAGAAATGCCTGGACTTCGATTATGGATCACAGGATTGGTTTTTGCTTGATAAAGGCTTGATGTTAGTTTGTTACCAATTGAGGTATTCTTCCTAAATACTATTTCTGGTCTGTGTTTAACATATTTACCAATGGTGACATCTTCGCTTAGGAGGTGCCAGTGTTTTTCTAGGCAGCTACGTAGTTGATAATGTTGGGACGTGTACTTTGTTATAAATCTAGTGATTTGTTGATCTTTATTGTCTATTTTTTGAGGGTGTATAAGAGAGGGTCTATCTCGATTGAGAGCTTTGTTAAAAGCTTTTCTCAAAAGAGATTTGCTGTACCCTCGCCACACATACTTCTGGTCACACGCTTGATCTTATTTTCAGACAAGATCTAGAAATAAACATTTTGGAAAATGAACCATTGCCATGGACAGATCACCATGCAATTAAATTCATAATCTCCAAAATCCCCCCCTTAACAAAAACATCAAAACCAGTGACAACACACTGGACTAGATGTCAGAAGAAGCTCCATTCGGAACTCTTCAAAACCACATTAAGGGAAAAAATAAAAACAATTCAACCTCATCAAACTGCCTTAGAAACACTAGACGCCATAAACATAGCCCTATTACAGTCAGCCGACTTAATAGCGCCGAAACGCAAAACCTGCATCCGGAAAAACACTTCCAGTTGGTTCAACAACCAGATGTCGTTACTGAAGCAAGAGCGCAGAAGGGCGGAAGCCGCCTGGAAAAGAAGCTCTTCAGAAGAAAACCTCATCATCTACAAAGCAATAACAAGAAAAAACCACAAAGAAATCTTCATAGCCAAGAAAAACTATTTTTACAAGGCTATCAACAGCACCCAAAACCGCCCCCGCAAACTCTTCAAGATGGTCACTTAGACCATGAATCCCGTCTGTCTTGAACCCCCCAATTCAGATACCCAGGAGTTTTGCGATGAATTGTCGGATTACTTCATTAATAAAATTGAGGGAATCCGGGAAAGCATTCAGCAGAACAATAGCCCCGAACCCCCCCCCCCCCCCCGCAATTATTCACATAATACCCACAGAAATTCACCACAATCAGGAAGGTTCACTCTAGAACCCATCTCAATCGATGCCACTAAAAATATCATCGGTTCTCTGCGAAACAGCACAGCGCCAAATGATATCATCCCCACCAAACTGCTGAAGGAATGCGCCGACATCCTGGCACCTCCGATCACGCAGCTCATAAACCAATCTTTCAAGGAAGGCTCAGTGCCGTCCCGGTTGAAAGAAGGCATAATTAAACCCATCTTAAAGAAACCCACCCTAGACCCCAAGAAACCACTTCACCGCCGTCCCATAACAGGCCTAAACGTTCTCTCCAAGGTAATGGAGAAAGTAGTGGTACAACAGTTGCAACAGCATCTAGATACCCATATTCTACTTGATCCATTTCAATCGGGTTTCCGTCCCGGATACGGGACGGAAACAGCATTGCTCAAAATATGGGACGACGCTCTCGAGGCCACAGACGAAGGAGAATCTTGTCTTCTGGTTCTGTTGGACCTAAGCGCAGCCTTCGACACGGTAGACCACAAACTGTTACTAACTCGGCTGGCTGGCGTAGCCAAAGTCGCAGAAGGTGATTTATCTTGGTTCTCCTCTTTTTTGGAAAACCGATCACAAACAGTGAAATTGGGACCTTTCACTTCTGAGAAACGCACGGTATCGTACGGAGTCCCTCAAGGATCGCCTCTGTCGCCGGTGCTGTTTAACATCTATCTTCGTCCTCTTTTTGAAATCATTAGTAGCCAAAAACTACTTTATCACTCTTATGCAGACGACACGCAACTGTACTTCCGCATTTGCAACAAAAAGGATCACCATCTCAATCTAGAGACATGCCTCTATTTGATAGAGAACTGGATGACAAAGAGTTATCTTAAACTCAATGGAGCGAAAACAGAACTTCTCCTGTTTCACGCCAAGCGTTTGAATCAACCTGCAACAACTTGGATACCCCCGCCCATTCTGGGCAAAATCATCACCCCTAGCGCCAAAGTCAAAAGTCTCGGGGTCATCTTCCACTCTCACATGACATTGGACGCACAAATAGGGTCGGTAGTCAGCGGATCTCACCATCTGCTGCGCCTACTTCGCAAACTTACTCCTTTCATTCCCAAAGAAGACATAGCGGCCGTGGTGGGAGCGATTGTAAACTCCAGATTGGACTATGCAAACGCCCTTTACCTCGGTCTCCCAAAGTACCAAAACGCTCGTCTGCAAGTCATTCAAAATACGGCCGCCAGACTAGTGACGGGAAAAAAAACATGGGAATCAATCTCACCTTCACTGAGAACCCTTCATTGGTTGCCAGTAAAAGACAGAATTGCTTTTAAAGCACTCTGTCTAACGCATAGATGTATCCATGGGAACGCTCCCCATTATCTGTGCGAAAAAATAAAAGCTCACAACCCCAATCGCGTTCTGCGATCCACCAACCAAAATTTGCTCCAGATACCGAAAGCCAATTACAAGTCTAAAGGAGAACGAAGATTCGCGGTCCAGGGTCCCAGACTATGGAACGCTTTACCAACCAGCATTCGGTTGGAGGAAAACCATTTAGCATTCAGGAGAAAGATCAAGACGCATCTCTTTTGATATCAAAGGAGACAGGAACAACAAGCGCCCAGAGGCGATTCAGTTCGCATGTGCCGCGCTATATAGGTTTTTCATTCATTCATTCATTCAATCCTCGGTGGTGGAAGGACATGCGCCAAACTACTATCCGCCTCAGGCCCAGCTGCCACTGCATTTACCCAGTGCGCTGTTAGGGAGATATAACGTCCCTGACCGTGCTTACTGGTCCACGTATCCGTAGTTAGGTGGAACTTGGCACAGATGGCGTTGCGAAGTGCACACCTGATTTTGTCCCCCACTTGGTTGTGCAGGGAAGGGATGGCTCGCCTGGAAAAGTAGTGGCGGCTGGGCACGATGTACTGTGGGACAGCCAATGCCATCAGGCTTTTAAAACTCTGCGTCTCCACCAGACGGTATGACAGCATTTCAAAGGCCAGTAATTTTGAAATGCTGGCATTCAGGGCCAGGGATCGCAGGTGGGTAGAGAGGTACTTCCTCTTACGCTCCAGTGTTTGGGAGATGGAGAGCTGAATGCTTCCATGGGACACTGTGGAGATGTTTGGTGACCCAGGTGGTAGTGTTGCTTGCCGGTCCTCTAATTGAGGGTTGGCAAGTGGCACTGTCACTACAGAGGTGGATGAAGAGGCTTTTGAGGCCCGAGACTGATGCAGAAGAGGAAGCAGGAGGAGCCAGAGACCTTTCTTGGTTTTTAAGGTGTCTACTTGTCATCAGCACATTGTGTGAATAACTGCCACGCTAGGGAACTCCTTGGACCTGGCTTTGGTTTGCTCGGTCCCTTGCTGCGTTGGGCAGTAGCAGGCATACTGTCTAGGGGACGGATGCTCTGCTTTGGCACCCTGCTCCCTCTTCTGCTGTGCTGGTGGCTCTGTGCGACCTCCGCCTCCTCCTCCGAACTACATGGGTCACCTGCATGAGGTTGATTCCATGTCGGGTCGAGGACCTCATCGTCCTCCACATCATCTTCCACCCAGTCTTCACCACTGCCCTCCTTGTCGGTCTGCACAATTGCAAAAGCACCAGCAGTTGGCAACTGTGTTTCATCATCATCCAATACGTGCTGTGATGGTCCCCCAAGTACTCATCTTGAAATATAAGTGGTTGGGCATCGGTGCACTCAATCTCTTTCCCTTCTGGGGCTGGGCTAGGTGGATGGCCCTGGGAACACATGCTAACAGACTCATCAAAAAGAAGAAGAGACTGCTGCATGCTTTGGGGTTCAGACTGCTTGGTTGATTTGCAAGGGGGTGAGGTGAAAGACTGATGGTGGACATCGGCTGCAGGCGCCAACTCTGAACTTTCAGCACAAGACTGGTTGGAAAACAATGTGAAGGAACTGGAGGCACTGTCAGCAACCCAATCTACTACCGCCTGTTCTGCTCCTGGCCTCAACATTCGTAGAGCTGGATTAGGCCCGACCAAATACCGCTGCAGGCTCTGTCGGCTACTCGCACCTGAGAAAGGTGTTTCACTTGTGCGTGTAGCTGGCACAGATCGACCACGTCCTCTCCCTGTAACAGGAGCTCCACCAGCAGCACCACGACCGCGGCCACGTCCCTTATTTGACGTTTTTCTCATATTTCTCAAAATATGGATTTAAATACAACAATAGTGTAATATGGTGAAATAGGCAGAGATTCATCTATATATTTCTCTACATATAGCAAGAAGCAGGAACCCAGCCCTAAACAATGTACTGTGCAGACAGTATATCACAGGGGACAGGTAGAGTGCTGGTGAAATAGGCAGAGATTCACCTATATATTTCTCTACCTATAGCAAGAAGCAGGAACCCAGCACTAAACAATGTACTGCACAGACAGTATATCACAGGGGACAGGTAGAGTGCTGGTGAAATAGGCAGAGATTTACCTAGATATTTCTCTACCTATAGCAAGAAGCAGGAACCCAGCACTAAACAATGTACTGCACAGACAGTATATCACAGGGGACAGGTAGAGTGCTGGTGAAATAGGCAAAGATTCACCTAGATATTTCTCTACCTATAGCAAGAAGCAGGAACCCAGCACTAAACAATGTACTGCACAGACAGTATATCACAGGGGACAGGTAGAGTGCTGGTGAAATAGGCAGAGATTCACCTATATATTTCTCTACCTATAGCAAGAAGCAGGAACCCAGCCCTAAACAATGTACTGCACAGACAGTATATCACAGGGGAAAGGTAGAGTGCTGGTGAAATAGGCAGAGATTCACCTATATATTTCTCTACCTATAGCAAGAAGCAGTAACCTAGCCCTAAACAATGTACTGCACAGACAGTATATCACAGGGGACAGGTAGAGTGCTGGTGAAATAGGCAGAGATTCACCTATATATTTCTCTACCTATAGCAAGAAGCAGGAACCTAGCCCTAAACAATGTACTGCACAGACAGTATATCACAGGGGACAGGTGGAGTGCTGGTGAAATATGCAGAGAGTCACCTATAGATCGCTGTCCCTATAGCAAATATCTGGAATCTGTCCCTCAACTATGTACTGGACACACACAGTATATCACAGGTGCACAGGTGGTGGCAGGTGGAGTGCTGTTGAAATATACAGAGTCACCTATAGATTGCTGTCCCTATAGGAAATATCTGGAACCCATCCCTGAACTATGTACTGGACACACACAGTATATCACAGGTGCACAGGTGGTGGCAGGTGCAGTGCTGTTGAAATATACAGAGTAACCTATAGATTGCTGTCCCTATAGGAAATTTCTGGAACCTGTCCCTGAACTATGTACTGGACACACACAGTATATCACAGGTGCACAGGTGGTGGCAGGTGCAGTGCTGTTGAAATATACAGAGTCACCTATAGATTGCTGTCCTTATAGGAAATATCTGGAACCTCTCCCTCAACTATGTACTGGACACACACAGTATATCACAGGTGCACAGGTGGTGGCAGGTGCAGTGCTGTTGAAATATACAGAGTCATCTATAGATTGCTGTCCCTATAGGAAATTTCTGGAACCTGTCCCTGAACTATGTACTGGACACACACAGTATATCACAGGTGCACAGGTGGTGGCAGGTGCAGTGCTGTTGAAATATACAGAGTTACCTATAGATTGCTGTCCCTATAGCTGAACAAAATTCCTAAACTATATGAAGCAGATGTCACAGAAATAAAGAGTGCTTGTTTAGATTTCTGAAGCAGGATACACCTCTCTGACACTGTCCCTCAATAAACAGGAGCCTCTCCCTACCATAGCTACAACAGAGTGACGAGCCATAAACCATAAGATGATGCAGATCTCAAAGAAATAAAGAGTGCTTGTTTAGATTTCTGAAGCAGGATACACCTCTCTGACACTGTCCCTAAGCAGCAGCAGCAGCCCCTCCCTATCATAACTAAAGCAGATCTGTGCTGTGTGCCTCTATCTAATATAGAGGCTGGTCACATGCTGGGTCACATGCTGCACTGGCCAATCACAGCCATGCCATTAGTAAGCATGGCTGTGATGGCTTCCTAGTAACTCTAGTATAACAAATGGCGATTGGCTGCCGTGCATCGCGCCATAAAATAGCCGAACTCCGAACCTGAACCCGAACCCAAATAATTGGAAAAAGTTTGGGTTTAGGAGCAAAAAAAAACAAAGTCCGTACCGAACCCGAACTTTATAGTTCGGGTTCGCTCAACCCTACTTAGGAGTAGAGACTACTCAACAATGTACCATGCAACTAATCCAGATGCAAAGACCAAAGGAGTATCTATTATGATATCTAATAGAGTAGCGTGGGAACATGGGGATGTTCTGACAGATGCAGCAGGAAGATATTTGTTCATTAAAGGAACAATTAGAGGGATTACATTGACATTTGCAACTTACTACGCCCCGAATGTTCAACAAGATATATTTTTTAAAAGAATGTTGGGTGTACTCATGGAGTTTTCTGAGGGACAGCTAATCTTGGGGGGAGATGCGAATATCCCTTTAATACCGAGCGAAGACACTTCAGGGGGAACATCATCAGTACCATCTAAAGTAAGAAAGGGGATTTGATTTCAAAGACAATGATAGAGGCAAGAGTAGTAGACATATGGAGACTATTACATCCGAAGGAAAAATACTTTTCCTACTTCTCTAACCCTCACAGGTCTTACTCACGAATCAACATTTTTTTAATCCCACATAAACAACTACATTTTGTTAAAGAAACTTCAATTGGTATAATTACCTGGTCTGATCATGCACCAACCAAATTCTTGACAGGCTGCGGGCATCCAATGTTTAAAAGTCGCGGTCTCCTCCTGGTCCCTTCCATGATAGGCGTTTTCCAGCAGACACTGTGTCAGTGTTCTGCCAATCACAGACGTTCTCTCATCCTCGGACTCAGTTTCCCAGCAGACACTGTGTTCAGTGTACCGCCAATCATGGATGTCCTCTTGTTCAAGGATGAAAGGACGTCTGTGAAATTCTAGTAAAAATCCATGTATTTCTTGGATGGCTTCCATGTTTAGGTATCCCTTTAAATTGCAAGTCTTGTCTACCATTTCCTTACTGTGAAAGGTTGATCACATATACCAGGGATATGCAATTAGTGGACCTCCAGCTGTTGCAAAACTACAAGTCCCATGAGGCATAGCAATAACCTGACAGTCACAAGCATGACACCCAGAGGTAGAGGCATGATGGGATTTGTAGTTTTGCAACAGCTGGAGGTCTGCTAATTGCATATCCCTGACATATACCCTCAATTTCTACTTTATTAGGTACACCTTGCTAGTATCAGGTTGGACCCCATTTTGCCTTCAGAACTGCCTTAATTCTTCCCACCATTGATTGAACATAGTGATGGAAACATTCCATACAGATTTTAGTTGGTGTGCAGTTGGTGAGCATGAACAGCCAATTTTTGTTGTTGTTAATTCAGCCAACAATTGTCTGATGGAGCATACACACGGTCGGATTATCCGACACAACACGTTCATCAGACAATTATGGACATAAAGTTGGATTGTGTGTACGTGGCTTTAATCTTTTATATTCAACAATGCATTAGCAACAATTTTACGTGCAGGAAAACCAATGAAAAGACTTCTATTATCTCTTTCGATTGACTTCTCCGATGAAGCAATCTCCAGCAGCTCACTTTCATGCCGCGTACACAACGAACGTTATTCATGTCATGGAAAAAAACGAAGTTTTTCTCTACATGATTCCTCTCAAGCCTAACTCAAGCATACACACGATCATGATAAAAAATGCTTGAGCAAAGCGCGGTGACGTATAACACGTACAACGGCACTATTAAGGGGAAGTTCCATTCAAATGGCGCCACCCTTTGGGCTGATTATGCCGATTTTCCTTCTCATTACTTGCTTCTGAGCATGTGCGCGGTCATTAAAGCCTACATACGACCGTTTTTCACAAAGAGAAAAACGAAGACAAGAAAAACGTCAAGAAAAATAGAGCAGGTTCTAAATTTTTAATGCCCATTTTTCTCGTCGGGAAAAAGAGAAAAATGCTCTGGGGCCTACACGCAAGTGCCATGGGCGCCATATGAAGGGGGCGCTGTTGAGTGGCTGGGCAGCAAGACACTTACCAGGGTCTGAGGGTCTCTTTTTCCCTTCTTCCGAGCATAAGCAGGATCTCCTTTTCAGCACCTTTGCTAATGGATAATGGCAGCGCTAACCCTTGCTGCGTTCAGCCACAGCCCTCCCCTGTTCTCCCAGGCTCTCCCATTCCATCTGGTCGGACTGAAAATGCACAAAGGAGGAGGAGGAACATCAGTTTCTCCCTCTCCTCTGTGAAAACTGAGGCCTTAGTTGATGAAGATTTCATCACTTCCAGTATTGGTTCTGCATTTACCTGGGCTTGGGGGACAGAGGAGGGATCAGGGGTCTAATAAACCCCAGATTTCTCCATAAAGAGGTTATGTCACTACCCAAGGTATCACAAGGGATGATAAATATCACTAGTTTTGTTAGCTGTTTTTTGTTAAGGTTATTTGAAAGATGGGTTTCAAATGTTTTGACAGGGCGCAGTTTCAGTGCTTGCCATAGGCGCTATTTTCAAATTAACGACCAATTTAAAAAATGTAATATTTCTCGTCATGAAAAAAGGTCGTGTGCGTCACTCTTGTTTTCCAAAATGTCCAGTCTTACAGGCTTGACAAGAAAGTGAATGTGCAAGATGACACATACAAATACTAAAGGTTGTTGCAATTTCACTGCTCACTATTATGCCTTCCTATTATGGCACCTCAACTGTCACTGCTGTACGCTAAACATTTATTTTTTCTAATTAATGCCTTTCTCAACCGCTTTGTTGATAACGTTGAATATATTTTCAACAGTTGCCTTGTTACAGGGGAAACATATCCAGCAATAATGTAACATGATGCGTAAAATTAATTGGGAAGTTTATTCTGTGTCACTACTTCCATCGGTAGCAATAGCAAACCAGGCATCTTCTGTATTCGCCAATGCATCAGCAATAGGGATGAGCTGAACCCCCCCCCCCCCTTCGGTTCGCACCAGAACCTTCGAACGGACCAAACATTTGCGTGAACATTTAGAACCCCATTGACGTCTATGGGACTCGAACGTTCGAATTCAAAAGTGCTCATTTTAAAGCCTAGTATGCAAGTTATTGTCGGAAAACAGGTTTGAGAACCCGGGTCTTTCCCAAGGGAACATGTATCAATGGAAAAAAAAGTTTTAAAAACTGTAGTTTTTTCTGGAGCAATGATTTTAATGATGCTTAAAGTGAAAAAAATATGGGAAATTCCTTTAAATATCGTACCTGCTGGGTGTCTATAGTATGCCTGTGAAGTGGCACGTGTTTAGAACTGTCCCTGCACAAAATGAGATTACTATAAGAAAAAAGTAATTTAAAACTGCTTGCGGCTTAAATGTAATGTCTGGTTCCTGCAATATGGATGAAAATCATTGAGAAAAATAGCATGGGTTTCCCCCAACTCCCCTCAGGTCATTTCAAGCCCCTTTGGCCCTATATACTTTGAATAGCAGTATATAGGCGATGCAAACAAGACAGGGACTGTAGGTTTGTTGTTAAGTAGAATCTATTTGTAATTGTGAACTGGTACTTTTTTAAAGTGTAGCTCCAGCCATAAAATCTATTTTTAAGCTTTTCTGAAAACATAGAGAAGGGTTATCACCCCTGTAACATTTGTTTGGCTATATGTGTGCATCTGTTCAGAAGATTGCAATTCAATTTCTGTCCCAATGACAAATGTTTTTTTGAAAATTAGTTTTTTTTAGTGAAACAAGGATTGGTGATAAAGCATCAGTGGACAGGAGACCCCCTTTTATAGAAGAGAATTTCCCTTCCTAGGGGTAGATTTCCTCTAACTTCCTGTTGTCTCCTTCTGTTTGCAAGTAGGAGTCGTTTGTAAGTTGGATGTTTGAAAGTAGGGGCCTGCCGTATGTACTCTGCAGAAATTTGGGCCCTAGGTGTTGGTGTTGCCACAACACTGTAAGCCATCACAGTTAGTCTTGGTGGGCGCTGGAACGCTCCCTGCTGTATGAATTGGTAATTACATGCCATTGTTGAACAGTGGTAGAAAAATTGGGCTTTTGGTGCTGGCGCTGGTGCCACAACACTGTAAGTCCTCACAGTTACTCTTGGTGGGCCCATGAATGGGCCCTGCTGTGAAATATTAGATCAAGAATTGTAATTACATGCCCCTGTTGAACAGGGGCAGAAAAATTGGGCCTTTGTTGGTGGTGGTGCTGGTGCCAAGCATGCGGGTCATAGTGCATGCTTGGCCAATCATCAGCCAGCAATGCACTGTGATGCCGCAGTGAATTATGGGCCGTGACACGCCACTCGAATTTGGCGCGAATGGCCCGTAACGTTCGTATTTCGACGAACGGTCGAACATACGATGTTTGAGTCGAACGTGAGTTCGACTCGAACGTGAGTTCCACTCGAACACAAAGCTCATCCCTAATCAGCAACAATGTTATGTGCAGGAAAACCAATCAAAATATTTTTATCTCTTTGGATTGCTTCTTTGGTCAATCCCTTTCACACGTTTGCCAAAATGTCCAGTCTTATGCTGCGTACACATGACTGTTATTCATATCATGCAAAAAAAAGTTTTTCTCAACGTGATTTGTCGTGATTCCTCTCAAGCCTGCCTTGCATACACACTTTTGTGAAAAAAAATTCTCTAACAAAGCGCAGTGACGTACAACTCGTACGACGGCACTATAAAGGGGAAGTTCCATTCCAATGGCGCTACCCTTTGGGTTGCTTTTGCTAATTTTCCCATCTCATAACTTGCTTCTGAGCATGCACGTTTTTTTTCCCCCTCGTAAAAGCGTACACACAAACGTTTTTCACGACATGAAATAGAACGACGTGAAAAACCATGAGAAAAAATAGAGCAGGTTCTTTGGCCCAGATTCTCAAAGGGCTTACGACGGCGCAACGCAATGTACGCCGTCGTAAGTCCTAATCTGGGCCATCGTATCTATGCGACTGATTCTTAGAATCAGTTACGCATAGATAACCATTAGATCCGACAGGCGTAAGGCTCTTACGCTGTCGGATCGTAAATGCAATTTTTTTTTCGCCGCTGGGTGTCGCCTCCGTTGTTTTCCCCGTTGAGTATGCAAATTAGCAAAATACGCGAATTCCCGAACGTACATGCGGTCGACGCAGTGAAGTTATGATGTTTACGTTAGATTTGCGACGCGTAAAGTTGCCCCTGCTATATGAGGGGCAACCAATGTTAAGTATGGCCGTCGTTCCCACGTCAAAATTTTAAAATTTACGTTGTTTGCGTATGTCGTCCGTGAATGGGGCTGGACGCCATTTACGTTCACGTCGAAACCAATGACGTCCTTGCGACATCATTTAGCGCAATGCACGTCGGGAAATTTTAGGGACGGCACATGCGCAGTACGTTCGGCGCGGGAATGCGCCTAATTTAAATGATCCACGCCCCCTACCTGAAAACTACCTGAAGGAGATCCGGGTGTTAAATCTGTTAAGGAGGATTCCGGACCATTATTATCACCATTAGTTTCAACAATTGGAAGGGTCTGTGGCAGAGACTTAACTCCAAGTTCCGAGTGACACTCTGGTTGCCAGGCTGCTGAGAGAGGCGTGTCCGGATGCACTGTACCCACTTTGGCTGGAGTGGTGAAACAAGAAGTTGTCGTTGGAAGCAGGACTGTTTCCCAGCTACATACACCTGAATTTGCTATTCTACATGTAACAGACCTATGTATTCTGCCGGGACATTTATAATCTTCATGCAGGGAGGACTACAAGGAACTGCATGGCTTGTCACAATTGGATGTACCACATTGTATTCTGAGCTCAAAGGGTTAATTGGACAAGGGTCTCTTTCACTGCTGAATGCTAATGTTCCCTTTGCATAGCTAATGAACTCTCTTTTGTGTAGGTAACAGCCTCCTGTGAGGTGTATGCTGATGGGGATTATGTGTGAGTGATAATTGTTTTAAAGGTTAATTGAATTCTATTGTCTGATCAAGCTAAGTTTAGGAGCCAAACCGTCTAGCGACTGATTGGCTCAAGGGAATGTCATTATTTCAAAGTATGTGTATTGAAGCCCCCCTGGGTGGGGGGGAGTGTCATTTGTTTCTGTACAATTTGTAACCAGATATAAGGAGGTAAAATGTGGCATTAAAAGTCAGTCCTGCTTGACTCTGCAAACGTAGCCCGTCTCGTTTCTTGAAAGGGCGTTCGATGGGATATACCGGCGGTACCTGCATATCACAGCTTGCCAGGGAAAAGGACTTCTCCAACGGCTGAGACCCTCTCACTACATGGGTAGCCGTTACATTGGTTGGCAGCAGCGGGATGGTCCTTTTATCCAAAGAGCAAGTGCTGAATGGAGTCGCAGTACGCCAGACTGAAAAGATCCACACTAAAAGATTTATTAGAGAGTCGTGGTAGGAGCGCCAGCAACAGACCACGGAGGAAGCTGATAGCTGATCTGCTGGAGCTGGACGAAATGGATGGATCCATGGAAGGAACTGAGCCCCTTGCACCGGTCAGCGAGGAAGATGTAATTACTGGGATTGTACAGCGGAGATTATCCTTGTATCCAGAAACGTCCGTGGAACTAATCAACCAGCTGTTCCGGGAAGCAAGGGAGGAGATACAAACGAAGAGGGGACAAGAACTGGAACTGGTAAGAGCGAGACAGCCCATTACACATGCAGTTCCTACTCCCCCACCCGCGGCTACAGGAAAGAAAATACAGTTCACTGCATTTAAAGCTTTTGTAGAAAGTGAGGAGGAAATTGATGGATATTTGGCGGATTTTGAGAGGCAGTGCTCACTACACCAGGTACCACCAGACCAATGGGTCACTATTTTGTCGGGGAAATTGTCGGGCAAAGCCAATGAAGCCTTTCAGGCTCTCGCTCCAGAGGATATTTTACAATATAAGCAAGTAAAAAAGGCACTGCTAACCCGATATGCCGTAACGCCAGAAGCCTACCGCCGGCGCTTCCAGGAGTCCAAGAAGATGGCTGTGGACTCCCACATGGAATGGGCCAACCAGTTACAAAGGGTGGCATCCCTTTGGGTCCAAGGGTGCAAGGCCAACACCGGGGAGGAAGTATTGCAGCTTTTCCTAATGGAACATTTCTTCCAAGATCTGACCGCAGACATACAAGACTGGGTACGAGATCGCCGTCCCGCTAACCTAAACGAGGCGGCTCGGCTAGCAGATGAGTATGCGGAGACAAGGAAAGTAAGCCAGGGTACTATGCGGCTGGCTCAGAAGGTAGAACCACGTACTCCAACCGTCACCCCACGCCCAGAGTTTCGGGCTCCAGTCCCACCACGTCCTCAGGGGCCTAGCAACTACCCCTGGGATTCGCCTAGGGTGACGTGCCATCACTGCAGCGACACGGGACATATTGCTCGTTATTGCCCTTTGAGAGCTACAAATAACAATTGGAGACGCACAACACCCAACACAGAGGTCACTCCATCACGTCCCTCTGCGGCCCACTGCCTGGAGACCGAGGGGGGCCCTGAGGAATGTCTGGGAATTTGGTATGAGGCAGACCCAATACAAGCTGCCTCTCCGGATAACCAGCAGCATCACCGTCAGGAGGTACGAGTGAATGGACAAGTAGCACAAGGCCTAAGAGATTCCGGGACTACTATCACTCTGATTCAAAAACATCTGGTAAAGTCAGAGAACGTGTCCACTCGCACAGTTGCCGTCCGGGTCGCAGGGGGAGCTGTATTTCGCGTACCCACCGCCCGGGTGCACTTAGACTGGGGAGCCGGGTCAGGAAAGACCACAGTTGGTATCATGGACAACCTACCTGCCGAGGTGGTGCTGGGCAACGACATGGGCCCTCTGACTTCGGCTTATTTACCTACACCTGCTGCTGCTTGTTCAGTGACCACCCGCGTTGCTGGAATCAACCCGCTTGCTCATGAGAACCGGGTAAGACTACCTTCCCCGACATGTACTGTAGATCCGGCACAATATCACAGTCTAAAATGGGAATGTGACAAGTTGGCCAGTGAGAAAGCAGAGATGCAACGACACTATGTCATGTATTATGAGATGTCCCGTGGCTTGAACATTGAAAAGGACAAACAGGCGGAAATTGTCAAAAGATTAAATGGGATTTGCATCCAGGTGGTGCCGTATCTGTCCCAGGAGCATCAGCAACAGGTTTTGGGAGCCATTGAGAGAGCAAAGCAAGTGACTGTTCCAGAACTGAATTCTATTATTCACCTTCACCATCAGCTACCGACCTGGTAAGTCAACGGGAAGGCCGACGGACTGTCCAGGCAAACGGAACTTTTACCTTAACAGCAGACCGGACATCCCCAAGTTGACCCGAAAAGGATCAATCCGGGTCTGCCGGAGTGTTCCACAAAAGGGGAGTAGTGTAACAGACCTATGTATTCTGCCGGGACATTTATAATCTTCATGCAGGGAGGACTACAAGGAACTGCATGGCTTGTCACAATTGGATGTACCACATTGTATTCTGAGCTCAAAGGGTTAATTGGACAAGGGTCTCTTTCACTGCTGAATGCTAATGTTCCCTTTGCATAGCTAATGAACTCTCTTTTGTGTAGGTAACAGCCTCCTGTGAGGTGTATGCTGATGGGGATTATGTGTGAGTGATAATTGTTTTAAAGGTTAATTGAATTCTATTGTCTGATCAAGCTAAGTTTAGGAGCCAAACCGTCTAGCGACTGATTGGCTCAAGGGAATGTCATTATTTCAAAGTATGTGTATTGAAGCCCCCCCTGGGTCGGGGGGGGAGTGTCATTTGTTTCTGTACAGTTTGTAACCAGATATAAGGAGGTAAAATGTGGCATTAAAAGTCAGTCCTGCTTGACTCTGCAAACGTAGCCCGTCTCGTTTCTTGAAAGGGCGTTCGATGGGATATACCGGCGGTACCTGCATATCGCAGCTTCCCAGGGAAAAGGACTTCTCCAATGGCTGAGACCCTCTCACTACATGGGTAGCCGTTACACTACATTTCTGCTATCTCTATATTCTTCAGTTTTTACCTGGCTGGGTAATAAAAGCACAGAAAAGACACCTGTTGTGTGGACATTCCATTTACCACAACTCCTTTACTACAAGTACCCTAGACGGCAGAGAAACAGAGGTAACATGCCACCCAAAACAAACCAGCAGCTCCTTTGGGGGTAGTGCTACAATAGCAAAAAAGAAAAACATTTTTTTTTTTTTTAATGAAGTAGCTCATACGATGGAAAAATGTTAATGCCATTTTGCCCTGTTGCCAATTTATACTACACAGTTGCAAAATTTTTACAGGTCTTCCTTGTTGGTACCAGTTACTGTACCATCTTTTTCTTGCCCTGTCTAAACTTTTTAACCACTTCCAGGGGAGGGTGAACTAGAATTACTTCGGGCACACGGGTCAGTTAGGGGTCAGACATTAATGGAGAGTGGAATGGGGATAGATGGGGGGAGGGTTATGGCAGGTGACAATAAAAATCCCATGTTGCAAACAGCCATTGGAAATGATAGTGCCATTTGTACTACTATAAATTATATGAAAAACACCAGAGAACAATGTAACAATACATTTAAGTGTTTGTTCACCAATGCCAGAAGTCTGCCAAGCAAAACAGGTGAGTTGGAAGCTCTGGTGCATGAGGAGAGCTATGATGTAATCGGTATTGCTGAAACTTGGCTTCAATCCTCACATGACTGGGCTATTAATATTCCTGGCTATGCTCTCTTTCGGAAAGACATGGTAAAAAGGAAAGGTGGAGGGGTCTGTCTCTTTGTGAGAAGTGACCTCAAAGCAAGCGTGAAAGAGAACCTGGTTGATGGAGAGTGTGATGAGGCTGAAGCATTATGGGTGGAACTGCATACAGATGTGCGTAGTTCAAAGTTAATCATTGGAGTTTGTTATAGACCACCCAATGTTAATGAGGAGGTGGAGACTCAGCTCCTTGCACAGCTGGAAAGGGCTGCAAGGGCTGGGACGGTGATAATAATGGGGGATTTTAACTACCCAGAAATTTACTGGAAAAATGGCATTGCTGGGACAGTTAAAGGACAAAAATTTAAAAACCTATTGCAGGACAACTTTATGGTCCAGTTTATTGAGGCCCCAACTAGGAATGATGCTCTGTTGGACCTGGTAATCTCAAACCATACAAACCTGATTTCTTTTTATGAAAAGGTAAGTAAAACCCTGGACAGAGGGGTGGCTGTGGACGTGATATACTTGGATTTTGCAAAAGCGTTCGATACAGTTCCGCACACACGGCTCATGTGTAAGGTAAGGTCTACAGGATTGGATATATCCGTTTGTAAATGGATAGAAAACTGGCTAAAAGACAGAATTCAGAGAGTAGTGGTTAATGATTCTTACTCTGAATGGTCCAATGTTATCAGTGGTGTACCCCAAGGTTCAGTGCTGGGACCCTTACTTTTTAATATCTTTATAAATGATATTGGGTCTGAGATCAAAAGTAACATTTCTGTCTTTGCAGATGACACCAAGCTATGCAGTGGAATAACGTCCTTACAGGATGTCTCCAATTTACAAGCCGACCTCAATGCTCTGTCTAATTGGGCGACTATGTGGCAGATGAGGTTTAATGTTGATAAATGTAAAGTTATGCACTTGGGGGCTAAGAATATGCATGCATCATACATGCTAGGGGGAGTACAACTGGGGGGGGATCTGTAGTGGAGAAGGATCTGGGGGTTTTAGTTGATCATAAGCTCAATAATGGCATGCAGTGCCAAGCTGCGGTTTCCAAAGCGAGCAAAGTCCTTTCTTGTATTAAGAGAGGTATGGACTCCAGAGACAGAGATATCATTTTGCCCCTGTACAAATCATTAGTAAGACCTCATCTGGAATATACAGTTCAGTTTTGGGCCCCAGTTCTCAAAAAGGATATCGTAGAACTGGAGAAAGTGCAGAGAAGGGCAACCAAACTGATAAGAGGCATGGAGGAGCTGAGCTATGAGGAAAGATTAGAAGAACTGAATTTATTCACTCTTGAGAAGAGGAGAATAAGGGGGGATATGATCAACATGTACAAATATATAAGAGGTCCATACAGTGGAATTGGTGTTGAGTTATTCACTTTACGGTCAACACAGAAGACAAGGGGGCACTCTTTACGTCTAGAGGAAAAGAGATTTCATCTCCAAATACGGAAAGGTTTCTTCACAGTAAGAGCTGTGAAAATGTGGAACAGACTCCCTCCAGACGTGGTTCTGGCCAGCTCAGTAGATTGCTTTAAGAAATGCCTGAATTATTTCCTAAATGTACAGAATATAACTGAGTACTGACATTTATAGGTAAAGTTGATCCGGGGAAAATCCAGGGTAAATTTATTTTTGTGGTTGAACTGGATGGACTTGTGTCTTTTTTCAACCTGACTAACTATGTAACTATGTAACTATGTAATATACACGTTGGCACTTTAAAGGGGAGTTCCAGACTTTTTTTTATGTTTATTAAAAGTCAGCAGCTACAAAAAGTGTAGCTGCTGGCTTTTAATAAACAGACACTTACCTGGTCCACGGTTCCAGCGACGCACCGGCCGTTGCTCCGCTCCTCTACCCCCCCTCTCCAGCCGGCGTCTTAATTCCAAGTGTGGGCATCCGGCTGTGACAGCTTTCGGCTTCACGGCCGGGCGCCCACTGCGCATGCGCGAGCGTCACTGCGCATGCGTGAGCGGCGCTGCGCCATCCGATTGGACAGGCGATTGCTTACAGGGAGGGGCTGCAGTAAGGCGATTAAGCTATTCACATTTCCAGCCCCTCGGCGGAAATAGGAAGTGGGACAGGAAGTCCCACTCCTCCTGAAGCCCCCACTTCCCCCCAAAGAAATTACATGCCAAATGTGGCATGTAAGGGGGCGAAGAGTGGATTAAGCGTAAGTTCCATTTTTGGGTGGAACTCCGCTTTACAGATGGATATCTCTGTTATGGCAGCACCTGCTGGCATAATAACCCAGGTATCCATCTTTTCAATGAGTGGTACGGTTTACGATAATGGTGGTCCCTGCGGCGATCGTGTCCTTCTCCTTCCTGTGTAGGGTAACGATTGAGAGGAAGATGGCCCCCACCCATCTTCATACCATAGCAGGGAGGAAGCAATGCCAAAGGGTTACTTCTACCCATAGCTCTTAAAGGGCCATTTTTTGTCATTTTTCCCAATGACTAATTTTATTTTATTTTTTGTTATTGCATTTTAGTCCAAATATGAGATCTGAGGTCTTTTTGACCCCAAATCTCATTTGGACCTGTCATGCTTTTTCCTATTACAAGGGATGTTTACATTCCTTGTAATAGTAATAAAAGTAACCCAATTGTTTTTTTAAACAGTGTCAAAATCAATAGAATAAAGTAAAATAAATACGATTTTTTTTAAACAGCCCATCCAGACGAGCTTGCATGCAGAAGCGAACGCATACGTTAGCAGTGCCCGCATATGAAAACTGTGTTCAAACCACACATGTAAATCACATTGCTATTTGCCTAGCGTACTTGTTTGTAGCCTTAATACTGAAATTTGCACCTAAAAATCTAATTTAGTAACTTTTGTGAAATGCCAATAAAAACGTGTCTGCGCCAGTAAATTTCAATCTGGTAGGTTGGCAACACTGGCCCTGATTTGTCCTTGAAACAGCGAACAGGGAAACACCGGTGCCCTGGCTGCTGCATGCCGCATCCACAAGCAGTGTAAACCCAGCCTAAGTCACACAGGTAAAACTGTTAAAGCGGAGGTTCACCCATAGAGAACACATTTTCCCCCTAGATGGATGCTCGTTTTGTCTAGGGGAATCGGCTAGTTGTTTTAAAATATAACCTGTACTTACCGTTTACGAGATGCATCTTCTCCGCCGCTTCCGGGTATGGGCTGCGGGACTGGGCGTTCCTTCTTGATTGACAGTCTTCCGAGAGGCTTCCGATGGTCGCATCCATCGCGTCACGATTTTCCGAAAGAAGCCGAACGTCGGTGCGCAGGCGCAGTATAGAGCCGCACCGACGTTCGGCTTCTTTCGGCTACGAGTGACGCGATGGATGCGACCGTCGGAAGCCTCTCGGAAGACTGTCAATCAAGAAGGAACGCACGCTCCCGAAGACAAATACCCGGAAGCCGACGGAGAAGATGCATCTCGAAAACGGTAAGTACGGCTCATATTTTAAAACAAATAGCTGATTCCCCTAGACAAAACGAGCATGAAGCTAAGGGGAAAAGAGAAAAAAAAACTAATTGGGTGAACTCCCGCTTTAACCACTTGCTGACAGCTGCATGCTGATATATGTCGGCAGAATGGCAGTGGTAGGCAAATGTACATACCTGTATGTCCCCTTTAAGAAGCTGTGTGGCGGGTGGGCACCCGCCGCACTCTCCGTGACTGTAAACCGCGGGAGGCGTGAACTTGATGTTCGTGTCATGGAGAGACAGAACAGGGGGGGGGGTGCCTGTGTAAACAAGGCATCTCCCTGTTCTGCCAAGTGACCGGACACTGATGTTCTGCTCCCTGTAATCGGGAGCAGTGATCAGTGTCATGTCACTAGTATCTCAACCCTCACACAGTTAGAATCACTCCCTAGGACACACTTAACCCCTTCCTCAACCCCTACTGGTTAACCCCTTCCCTGCCAGTCACATTTATACAGTAATCAGTGCATTTTTATAGCACTGATCGCTGTATAAATGACAACGGTCTAAAATAGCGCCAAAAGTGTCCGATGTGTCCGCCATTATGTCGCAATCACGATAAAAATCGCAGATCGCCACCATAACTAGTAAAAAAATAATAATAAAAATGCCATAAAACGACCCCCTATTTTTTTTTTTTTTTTTACTTCAATACTTTTTTTTATTGTTTCCATACAAATACAAAGAGAAATTTACAGTTCCGTTTTTTTCCATACTTAGTGCATTTTATGTGCATACAGGAGATTAATTACAAACATTAAAAGTGTCCATTCGTCCCGTTCCCCCCTCCCTCCCCTCCCTCCCTCCTATCTTACTTTAGAGTGCATACACGTTTTTAGTTCTATTCTTTTCCTTAGATTATTACCCATCATTCCTTAATTTAAAGTGAGCGACCTATTTTACATAACCACTGTTCCCATATTGCTTTAAATTTTTTGAGGTTACCCCTTCTAATCCATGTTGCCCTTTCCTTCCCAATTGTGCTATTTATTACATTAAACCATTCCTCTACTGTGGGTGGATTTTGTGCTTGCCATTTTAATGCTATTAGTTTCCTCGCCTGAAATAGGCATCTTACAACAGCTTCTAATGTATCCCTCTGCCCCATTCCCTCCTCAATACATCCTAATAGGCAGACCCTAGCTTCAAGTTCCAGAGTAATACAAGTTGCATTTATAGTGTCCAGAATTCCAACCCAGTACCTATGCAACTTTGGGCATTTCCACATCATGTGGATGAGGTCCCCTGTATCTTGGCATCTGGGACATTTGTCATCCAGCTTCCATCCAAATCCATATCATTTCTTTGGAGTATAATAGACCCTGTGTAGAAGAAATAAATGGGAGACCCGTTGTGACGGGGCTAATGAGACCCTTATCCCTAGTTCCAGTATCCTATCCCATTGGTCATTCGTTAAAGGTCCAATATCCTCCTCCCATCTCTGTTTATTCCTGCTCAACTTCTCTTTTCCTATTAACTGATCACTGATCTGTTCATATAATTCTGAGTCTTAATTAGTCTTTGGAGATGCGTAAGCTTTTGCCAGTTTACCGGCTGTAATTTAAATTGGGCTTGTAGTGCGTGTCTAACCTGTAAATAAGTAAAAAACATAAAGTTTGGAATGCTAAATTCACTGCTTAGCTCTGAAAAGAGTTTTAATGTGCAACCTGTATACAGTTGTGTCACTCTGGTTATCCCCCGTTTCTCCCATTCTTTTAGTTTCCCCATGGCCAAAATTTATTTTAAATTATTGTTATCCCATAATGGGGAGTATTCTGTTAATCCTTTATAGCCCAAAGCTAATTTTGCTGCTTGCCATATTCTCACCACCATCTTTACTGTTGGGTTCTTCACCGAGAAGGAATTGGCTTCTAAGGTCTCTATTACAGATCTATGGGGAGACCCACTTAGTATCATTTTCCCGCTCGCGTTTCCTCCGCCCTCTATACTACACCCCCCCAAATGCTGTAACTGTGCCGCCAAATAATAACTATAAGGATGTGGGACCGCCAACCCTCCTCTGTTTGTTGGTAATTGCAACGTTCGGAGGCTGATCCTTGCTTTACCCTTTTTCCAAATTAGGGTCCTAAAGAGGGTCTCTATCTTTTTAAACCATTGGTTGTCAATCCATACTGGGGAGTTGTGGAGTATATAGAGCAATTGTGGCATCCATATCATTTTGATTAAATTACTGCGGCCGGCCACCGACAGTGGCAAATGTCCCCATATCTCCGCTTTACGTTTGAATTTACCCAGAAGTGGCGCTAGGTTATCATTCACAAACTGTTCTGGGTTACGTGTTACCACAATGCCTAGGTACTCCATCTTCTCCCCAGTTTTTAATTGAGGGATTCCTATTCCATCCGTATTACTTGCCGGGTCCACTAACAAGAGTGTTGACTTTTCCCAGTTTATCACTAGACCCGAGAATCGTCCGAACGCTTCTACTGTTTGAACTGCAGTTTTAAGGGAGGTTGTAGAGTTGCCTAGAAAAAGAAGGATATCGTCCGCATACAGCGCGACTTTTTCCTCCTCTACTCCTCTCTGAAACCCCTGTATTTCCTGTCTTGCTCTAATAGCAATCGCCAAAGGCTCAATTGCCAGGGCAAAGAGGAGGGGGGACAATGGACATCCCTGTCGCGTTCCCCTTTCCAGTTCAAACGACTGTGAAACTTCATTATTTATTTTTATTTTGGCCCTTGGGGAATTATACAGTAGCTTTATCCATTTAATAAAAGATGGACCAAACCCAAACTTCTCCAGAGCGTGCCAGAGATATTCCCACTCCAGACTATCAAAGGCCTTGGTGGCATCCAATGATAGAATAGATCTATCTCCCGCATTCTCCGTTGGAGTCTGTAAGTTTAGGTACAGCCTTCTTATGTTTATACTCGTGGACCGATTTGGAATAAATCCAGATTGGTCTGGATGTATTAATTTCTGTATATATTTGTTTATTCTCGTTGCCAATACCTTAGACAATATTTTTACATCTGAACAAAGCAAAGATATGGGTCTATAGGATGATGTATCTAGTTGATCCTTCCCTTCCTTCTGGAGCACTATAATAATTGCTTCCATCATTGAGAGGGGGTAGCCTTCCTCCTTCTTTCGCCCAATTCAGCGTTTTTAATAATTCAGGGAGCAGCACCTCACCATATTGCTTGTAAATCTCCGCTGGCAGGCCATCTGGCCCTGGGGACTTTTGATTAGAGAGTCCTTTGACTGCCTGTTGTAGTTCCATTAATGTAATTGGGGATTCCATGACATTTCTGTCTTCCTCTGAAAGAGATGGGGTTTCTATTCCTTTAAAAAATTCTTCCATCTGCCCTTTAGCTTCCCCCTTTTTTGAACTATATAAATCTTTATAGTAAGCTCCTACCATCCTAACTGCTGGAACATTAGAGGGTGCCATATTAGTTTTCGCTAGGAGGGCCAAAGTATGGCCCACACTTTCCCCCTCCGAAAAAGCACTCTGCTCCTGAAATAGACGCTTATTTTCAACTTTCTTATTAACCACTAACTTATATTCCTGTTGCTTCTCCAACCATAATTGTTGTTTAGACAATGTTGGATTTTCCACATATTGCTTTTCAGCCTCTAGGACCTCTTCCCTGATTTCAATATACCCCTGAGGAATGCCTTTAGGGCGTCCCACACCACTCCCTCTGGCGCTGTCCCCGTGTTAAAGTCCAGAAATTCCCTCAATCTGATACTAATTTCTTCTGGCTTCCCCATCACTTCTAACCAGAAGGGACTTATTTTCCAATTACTTAGGGGACATTTCTTCCATGTATTTAGTGACAGCACCAGAGGGGAGTGATCAGAAACCCCTCTTGGGTAGTATGATATTTTACTAACTACTTGTAAGCATGCACCATTTCCCAGGGCCATATCTATTCTTGATAATGTGGAATATGTGCTTGAAAAACAGGAATACTGCCGCAGATCTGGGTGTTTCACCCTCCAAATGTCCCACCACCCAACCTCTTTCAGAAATTTATTTAGATGCCCCTCACCTTCCCCTAGGCTCCGTGCCCCTGGTGGAAATCTATCCATCGTTCTATTTAGCACGTTATTTAAGTCTCCAACCACTAATACCGGAATATTTACTTTATTTACCACAAATTCCATCAATTTATATAAAACCTCCATCTTAAAGGGAGGAGGTATATAAATATTGGCCAATACATACGGTACGTTTTCTATCAAACAGTGCAAAAAAATATAGCGGCCCAATTCATCTATTTTTGCCTCCATGCATACAAATGATACGCCAGTTTTTACCACTATGCTCACTCCTCTAGAGTAGGAGGTGTAGACAGAGTGGTACTGGCTTTGATATTTTCTTTTATTAACCAATCTTAACTTTGTTTCTTTAGTCAAATGGGTCTCTTGAATACAAATCACCTCTACCCCATACCACTCCAGGGTAGTGAAAACTGCAGCTTTTTTCACTGGGTCCCCCATCCCCCGGACATTCCAGGAGCCTATATTTATCATTTTAGGTCTCATACCCAACCAAAGATATCAAACTAAAGCAGACCCTTAACATCAGAAGGTAAAAAAAAAAAAAAAAAAATTATATACCATTTTTAAAACTCCCCAGGAAGAGAAAAAAAAGAAAAAAGCATTTAAGTGTATATTCAAATGCAATTCCTTCCCTTGTGCTAAATAAGTGAAACGTGATACTTGTGCTATGATATAATTTAATTTAACCCCCCCCTCCCCCCCTCCTCCCCTCCCCCCCACCCCCCTTCCACCCCTCCCCCCTTGCCTATCAAGGCCAACCCTTAGGGCTATACATGTGACCTCTTCCTTCCATCCTTCCCTTACATTACCCATATCTATTGTGATCCTGCGCAAACACCTCCCCAACACTCGCTCCAAAAAAAAAAGAAAAAGAGGAGAAAAAAAAGAAAAAAGAAAAAGAGGAGAAAAAAAAAAAGAACAAAAAAATTCTCCTTTCTTTTTTTTTTCTTTTCCCCTTCCCTTGTATACAATCTTTTAATATACCTATTAATGTGTGAAAAATATATATTCCTTTTCTTCCCCTCCAGCTTCCCCCTACCCCATTATATATCTATCCATATCCTAACTTCTATTTTTAGTGTTAATTTTTAATATGTGTTTAAAGTGCATTTGCTTTACTATTCTTTTCTTCCTTGGTATTTCAAAACATAATTCCTCCTTATTCCAAACCCCCCCCCCCAAAAAAAAAAAAAAAAAAAAAAAAAAAAAGGGAATCCCCCCCCCCTCATTGCATTCCAAATTTATAACCCTTATTCAGTCTACTCCATAATATCCAGTCAATCAGCTTATAGTTTCCTATGCTTTATTCTGTTCCAGCCACTGTGCTGCTTTTCCTGGTGTATCGAAAAATTGAGGACCCTCTGCTGTCATTATTCTTAAACGTGCTGGATACAATAGCGCATATTTAATTTTGTTCTTTAACAGGTTACGTTTGATAGGCGTAAACTCCGCCCTACGTTTACTGAGTTCTGGAGAAAAATCTGGGAATAATGAAATCCTTGAGCCATTGTAAAAAATGTCCCCCTTCTCTCTTGCTTTTTGCAGTGCTGCTGTTTTATCAGTAAAATTAAGAAACTTCAAGAGTAATGGCCGAGGGTGTCCATCCCTGAGGTGCACTCTGAACGGGACTCTATGGGCCCTTTCTATTGCAAAAAGTGGTGAAAAGGCATCCTCCCCAAAAATGTCTCTAAACCATCCTTCACAGAACTTTATGGGGTCAGTGCCCTCACTATGTTCTGGGAGGCCCACCACCCGAATATTATTTCTGCGTAGCCTGTTTTCAATTTCATCAAGTTTAGATGCCTGCCATCCATTTTGTTCCTTTAATTCTTGCATCTGTTGTTTTAATATATACACCTCATCCTCTACTTGACTCACTCTCTCTTCTACTGATGTAATCCTCTGTACAGTCTTTTGTATTTCCTGGCCCATTATCCCTAATTCTTCCTTTATTTCTTGTATCTGGTTGGTCAAATTATTCAGTGACCCCCTGCATGCATTTATGGCGCTTAATATCTCCTTTAGTGTTGGCTCTTCCTCCCGCCTGGGGTCATCTGCTATATTTGCTAAGGGAACTTCTACCAGAGTTTTTGCTGATGCCATTGCGCCCCCCCCCCCTTGGGGCTCCACCACAGGGTTTTTTTTTACTTTGGGAGCTGATGAACCTTGTCCGCCACTTTTCCTGTCCATTGCTGCCCCTGCTTGATTTTTAACCTGTGTTTGTGAGTGCTGTGCCGCTTTTGCAGGTGATTTTACTAAGGTATGTGTACACTGTTCCAGTTTAGCTGCTGCTACCGCTGCTGCTGCCGCCTGCACGGCCTTCTCTTTATCTTTCGCCGCTCTTGTTATTTGGGGGCACCCACTCTCCTGTTTAGATTGTCCTTTTTTTATAGCTGCTGCCATTGTGACCTATCCAGAGAGAAGTAGGGGTCTTTTAAGTTCTGGAGTGTTTATGGAGGCACAGCAGTTTAGTGAACCTCTCAAAATCTATGTACCCCCTGCTTTCACTGTTGTATTTCACTGGCCCAGATCCTCATATACTCTCCATGACTCACTCATGGACAAGCAGTGAAGAATTGGTAAGTATATAGCGGTAGAAAAATCTGAGCTTTAACTGCCCTTATGGACTACAACTAACAGGCATGCAAAGTGTTCAGTCCAGTAAATGTATCAGCAACAATTTTTTCCCCGTCAGGGGAACTCAAAGCACCCAATCAGCTCAGCGGAACAACCGTGAAGAGGAGAGGTATGGAGAAGAGATACATACAGCTGCTCGCCAGCGCTTTCTTATTCCACCCTCCAATCACCCCATATTGCGCTGCTTCGATCCGTAAGGGGGAAAGAATCCCTATCCCTATGCGGCAGGGGGGGGAGGCTGGAGCAAGACAGTTGGGGTTCACCTGATTTTATCAACAGAGGATTCGAGCCAATATCCTTAATTAAACAACTCTCTCTCTCCTACTTCCTTAGGCTATGAGAGGAAGGGATAAAGTGCAATATGCAATGTGCAGAGTTCAAACTATTGTGCAGATTCTTGTTTATATCTTTGCACGTTTATTTCAATTAATTGCCCCAGTCATTCAAAAGACTCTCTGGTTAATAATCCAAGGAAAGCAAGCCGGCTCCTTAATTTCCCCTTTCACTTTAGTGGGTGATGTTCCATCACTAGTGAGTCACAGTTTTATCTGTGCCCCCACCATAGACATTGTTCATGTGCTTTAAAATGTTTTTCAAGCTGCCCCTGCCAAGGGGGATCTACTCAATTTACTGATCCCAAAAGAGCCATCCCACTGCGCCGCTGTTGCCAGATAATGATGTGTTTAAATATTACTGACCAGATCTCCTCCTTATGGCTCACAAACTGCTCCAACTCTTATTGCAAGAAATCTCTTAGGGGTTACCTCCACCAGTCCAGTCCCCCAGAAGCGCTTCCAGCCTGGCTGCAGCCGTTCCTCACACACCGCCGCTCACCTCTCCACGCTACGCTACGCCGCCGATCACCTGATCTCCCAGCAGAGTGGTCCGGGCGAATCGGCTTCAGGCGCCGCACAAGGGGGGAGGATCCAGCTGGGTCCCAACGACTCCACGATCAGCTGCCACGATGTCAAAGCGGTAAGGCAAGCCGTTTGCTATGCTGTGCTGTGCAGTGTGCGGTTTATGCGGCGCGGTCATTGGAGACAGATTCCCATACAGGGGGGAGGAATTGGAGCGAGGCGGCTAGGGGATCACACGGGCTTCATCGCACCTCACTCCTCACACGCTCGCACCTTCCACATCCGGTCACGCCCCCCGACCCCCTATTTTGTAGATGCTATAACTTTTGTGCAAACCAATCAATATACGCTTGTTGCGATTGTTTTTTTTTACCAAATATATGTAGAAGAATACATATCGACCTAAACTGAGGAAATTTTATTTTTTTATATATATATTGTTGGGGGATATTTATTAAAGCAAAAAGTAAAAATAAATACATTTAATAATTGAGGCTCTTTTTTGGTTTATAGAACAAAAAATAAAAACTGCAGAGGTGATCAAATACCACCAAAAGAAAGCTCTATTTGTGGGAAAAAAAGGATGTAAATTTTATTTGGGTGCAACGTCGCACGATCGCAGTGCCAAATCATAAAAAAATGGCCCGGTCATTGGGCAGCCAATTCTTCCGGGGCTGTAGTGATTAAGCAGGTCACCAATGTAGGGCAGCAGCTATAGAGAACAGCTGCAACCATTGTTTATCCAATCTTCATTCTTAGCCAAGCACCTTCATACAGAAATAATACTGGCCCAGATTCTCGTACAGCGGCGTATCTTTGAGCGGGCGTAACGTATCCTATTTACGTTACGCCTCCGCAATTTAGACGGGCAAGTGCAGTTTTCTCAAAGCACTTGCTCCGTAAGTTGCGGAGGCGTAGCGTAAATAGGCCGGCGTAAGCCCGCCTAATTCAAATGTGGAAGATGTGGGCGTGTGTTATGTAAATGTTATGTGACCCCACGTAAATGATGCTTTTTACGAACGGCGCATGCGCCGTCCGTGGACATATCCCAGTGTGCATTGCTTCAAAGTACGCCGCAAGGACGTATTGGTTTCGACGTGAACGTAAATTACGTCCAGCCTCATTCACGGACGACTTACGCAAACGACGTAAAAGTTTCCAAATTTGACGCGGGAACGACGTCCATACTTAACATTGGTACGCCGCATGTACGCCTCATATAGCAGGGGTAACTTTACGCCGGGAAAAGCCTAACGTTAACGGCGTATCTGTACTGCGTCGGCCGGGCGTAAGTTCGTGAATTCGCGTATCTAGCTGGTTTACATATTTCTAGGCGTAAATCAGTGTACACGCCCCTAGCGACCAGCGTAAATATGCAGTTAAGATAGGACGGCGTAAGAGACTTACGCCGGTCGGATTCTAAGAATCAGGCGCATAGATACGACGGCTCGGACTCAGAGTTACGACGGCGTATCTGGAGATACGCCGGCGTAACTCGTTTGAGAATCTGGGCCCAAGTATTTTGTGCAGTTGTGCTTCGGAAATATTGTTTAAAGTAGAAGTCTGTGCAAAAATCTAAAATCCCTGCATCTACAGACACCAGCATAAGCGTGCACACAGGGTGTGCCAGGTGTGCCCAGGCACACTCTAATCACCCTGTGCAGCACAGATTCCCCCTACTGCCCTGGCTCCCCTCTTTCCCCCATTAGCGCTGCCAGCTTCCCTCGTCTCCTATCGGCTGTTGCTGCTAGGATGTTTTAGGAGTGGGGAAGGGGCCAGTAAATATGTAATTTACCGGCCCCTTCCCTTTCTGAATGAACATTGTGAGTGATTGGTAGTGTGTGTTTGGGCTTTGGGGTGCACACCCTAATGCAATAGGCTGCTCACACCTATGGACACCAGGGATCTAACGCTAACCTCTCTATCCCTGTAAAGAAAATATGAATATACATACTTTTTTTGGAAGCCAGTCTGACCCACTCCGACCCGATCTCCGCAGCAGAAGCTCTGCAGAAGACACAAACAACTGATGTGAAATTAATGGGGCTTCTGTTGTCATCCATCTAAACAGAGAAGCCATGATTGACAGCTCAGCCTGAGGATCCAGTAAGAACGGGTCAGACTGGCTTCTAAAAAAGGCATGTATAATTATCTTTTCTTTACAGGGAGTGTTCCATTCCGTGGGGTCTATACAGTCGATTTTTTGTATTTCAATGTATTTTTATTAAAGAAAAACAAGTTCCAAAGTAGACAGACACATTGGCTGAACTAAGTTAAATTTTTCGGGCCATCAACAGAGATATAGAAAATATGGTCATAACACACATCTTCCAGTTATCACAACAGCAAAACATAAGGGGGCAGATCCACAGAGCGAGTACGCCGGCGTATCTACTGATACGCCGGCGTACTTTCAAATTTCCCGCGTTGTATCTTTGGTTTGAATCGTCAAACCAAGATACAACGGCATCTGGGTTAGATCCGACAGGCGTACGGCTTCGTACGCCTTCGGATCTTAGATGCAATACTTCGGCGTCCGCTGGGTGGAGTTCTCGTTGTTTTCCGCTTCGAGTATGCAAATAAGCTATTTCCGACGATCCACGAACGTACGCATTCTCTTATGTCGTCTCTAGTCGGCTTTTCCCGGCGTATAGTTAAAGCTGCTGTTTTGCGGCGTATAGTTAGACTTGCCATGTTAAGTATGGCCGTCGTTCCCGCGTTTCATTTGAATTTTTTTTTTTTTTTGCGTAAGTCGTCCGTGAATCGGGATGGACGTAATTCACATCTATGTTAAAAAAAATGACGTCCTTGCGACGTCATTTGGGTGTCCTTTTATGAAAGTGCGGTAAAATACCGCATTTCAGTTCTCAGGCATTCTCAGGGGAGATCGCTCTCCTCTGAGTGCCTGTTTATGAAACTTTGTAGATCGGTTCTCATGTTGAGATGAGGAGCGATCTACAAACGGCTGGAAACTCCTGAGAACTGCTTCTCTCACTGTAATCTCGCGTGATGTAGCGGGATCACAGTATGAGGAAGTGAAAAATACACGAATCAGCACACATTGTACACCACATATTAATAAAATAATAAAGTTACATTCCCACCAAACAATATACATTAACCTATTTTTTAAAAAACATTGTTTTTATCAATATTTAAAGCTCATACATGTGCCTATTTAAATGTGAATGGTGTATAGTATATGAATGGAATCCACATATCTAATGCAGCTATACACCATTCATATAAATGAAAAATACATTTATAATCATTAAATATTTTTTTTAATAAAGTATATAAATATAAACCTGTATAACTGTAATAGAACAGTCCATGTGTAAAACATATTTTAGGGTTTACAATTTTTTTGTTACTAATAAATTAGAAATTATATAAAAATGACTTTAATAATAGCATTTTAATGCAGGTAGAATTTATATATATATATATATATATATATATATATATATATGTATATATATGTATATATATATATATGTGTGTGTGTGTGTGTGTGTGTTTATTTTTATACGTATATATCTAAATATATAGATATATACGTATAAAAATAAACACACACACATATATATATATAGAGAGAGAGAGAGAGAGAGAAAGAGAAAGAGAGAGAGAGAGAGAGAGAGAGAGAGAGAGATAAAAACATATACATACACTATAAATTCCTAACCTGCTAATTTTGGGGTGTGTAATAGTGGGGAAGATGTGTTCTGACTGTATGGCTGCTTGTGTGTGAAGCATGAAAGTCAAAAGACTTCCTTCTTCCTCCACAATACTCAGCCAGCTTCACGCTTCTCTCTCTGATTCTCCACCTCTGAGATGGTGAATCAGAAAGTGAGAATTCTGTCAGAGATCGCCAGTGAGGTGCTGAGATCGCACCTTCATAAACTGGCCGTTTCTGTGACCGTCAGTTACAGATTCGCACTGTGCTGAGGTAATCAGTGGAGAACATGTTCTCAGCTGATTACCTCAGTTTCATAAACTGTTCATGACCTGAGATCAGCGGTGAGAGTCTGGATCGCCGCTGATCTCACTTTCATAAAAGGACACCTTAGCGCGATGCACACCGGGAAATTTAGGGACGGCACATGCGCAGTTCATTCGGCGCCGGGACGTGCTTAATTTAAATGAAACGCCCCCTAATCGCCGATTTGAATTCCGCACCTTTACGCCACTTGAGATACACTACGCCGCCGTAACTTACGGCGCTAATTCTTTATGGATTCGATTTAAAGCCAGGTAAGGTACGGCGGCGTAGCGTATCTCGGATACGATGCGCCGGGGCAGGTCTCTGTGGATCTGACCCAAGGAATATAACAGGCCCCATATACAAACATCCATATTGCATAAGAAAATTCTAGAGAAAAGAATGAGAAAAAAAAAAGAGGGGAGAGGGTCATCCCGGAGTTCCCTAGGGAGTCGAAATATAATCGATCCATGGATCCCATATTTTGTTAAATTTCTTTGTATTATTACAAAGCATATGGGAGAGTTTATCGTTAATCATAATCCAGTTGAGTTTACCTTTAACTTGGTCAAGAGGAATTGCTGACTGCTTCCAGTGCCTAGCAATCGTAATTCTCGCCGCCAGCAATATATAGTTCATCAATTTTACAGATTTCTTGGGTGTGTCATCAGGTAGTTTGTGAAAGAGAGCGGCTTCAGGAGAAGGAGAAGTTCCCAGCTGTCCACAACGTCGAAAGCAGTTTGGTGAAGCTGAAGGATGTATCTTAGCTACCCTAGTTGGCACCAGGTACCAACGCAGGAGCGTTTTATAATTGGCCTCTATAAGAGTAGTATTGATGGAGATTTTGGATAACTGATAAGCAATTTTTGCCACTCGATCAAATCAAAGGTAAGGTTCAAATCCCTTTCCCAGTGATCCATATAGGCAAGTTTTGAATCAATTTCAGTAATAGAAGTATAAAACGCAGATATCCGACCTCTCTGCAAGCCTCTACCCTGACAGGATAATTCAAACGTCGTAAGGGGTCTCACCATTAAATTAACTTTAGATCTGACAAATGATGCGATATGGTTGTACCGAAACAATTCGCTAGGAGGCATAAGAAACTCATCTTTAAGTGTTGTATAGGATACATCTGATCTCCCTAAGGAAATCACTGATTCTCAAAAGCCCCTTATTGAGCCACCACTGGAACAGTTGTGGAGTCAAACCAGGCGGAAACTCAGGGTTGCCGAGAATGGGAGCCAACGGCGTGTGAGGGGATGATAAAGAACTGTGGTGGTATGTCCTATCCCATATTGCTAAGGAATGTGACAGAGTAGGGCATAAAATAGGCGGGCGTAAACGACCGGTTAACGCCCGCCGCATGTATATGTACGTCCACAGAATGGCACGTACAGGCATATGGGCGTACATGTACGTCTCTGCCTTTCCGCGGGTCGGGGGTCCGATCGGAACCCCCCCCCCCCGGTACATGCGGCGGTCGGAAACCCACGGGGAGCGATCCGGGACGAGGGCACGGCTATTCGTTTCTAGCCGCCACCTCGCAATCGCTCCCCGGAGCTGAAGAACGGGGAGAGCCGTATGTAAACACGGCTTCCCCGTGCTTCACTGTGGCGGCTGCATCGATCGAGTCATCCCTTTTATAGGGAGACTCGATCGATGACGTCAGACTTACAGCCACACCCCCCTACAGTCGTAAACACACACTAGGGGAACCCTAACTCCTTCATCGCCCCCTGTGGTTAACTCCCAAACTGCAACTGTCATTTTCACAATAAAGAATGCATTTTTTGCTGTGAAAATGACAATGGTCCCAAAAATTTGTCAAAATTGTCCGAAGTGTCCGCCATAATGTCGCAGTCATGAAAAAAATCGCTGATCGCCGCCATTAGTAGTAAAAAAAAAAAAAATAATAAAACTATCCCCTATTTTGTAAACGCTATAAATTTTTCGCAAACCAATCGATAAATGCTTATTGTGATTTTTTTACCAAAAATAGGTAGAAGAATACGTATCGGCCTAAACTGAGGAAAAAAAAATGTATATATGTTTTTGGGGGATATTTATTATAGCAAAAAGTAAAAAATATTGCATTTTTTTCAAAATTGTCGCTCTATTTTTGTTTATAGCGCAAAAAATAAAAACCGCAGAGGTGATAAAATACCACCAAAAAAAAGCTCTATTTGTGGGAAAAAAAGGATGTCAATTTTGTTTGGGAGCCACGTTGCACGACCGCGCAATTGTCAGTTAAAGCAACACAGTGCCGAATCGCAAAAAAATTGTCCGGTCATTGAGCAGCCAATTCTTCCGGGACTGAAGTGATTAAGCAGGTCACCACTGTAGGGCAGCAGCTATAGAGAACAGCTGCAACCATTGTTTATCCAATCTTCATTCTTAGCCAAGCACCTTCATACAGAAATAATACTGTATTTTGTGCAGTTGTGCTTCGGAAATATTGTTTAAAATAGAAGTCTGTGCAAAAATCTAAAACCCCTGCATCTACAGACACCAGCATAGGCATGCACACAGGGTGTGCCAGGTGTGCCCAGGCACACCCTAATCACCCTGTGCAGCACAGATTCCCCCTACTGCCCTGACTCCCATCTTTTCCCCCCGTAGCGCTGCCAGCTTCCCTCCTCTCCTATCAGCTGTTGCTGCTAGGATGTCTGAATGAACATTGTGAGTGATTGGTAGTGTGTGTTTGGGCTTTGGGGTGCACACCCTAATACATACCTTTTTTGGAAGCCAGTCTGACCAACTCCGCAGCAGAAGCTCTGCAGAAGACACAAACAACTGCTGTGAAATGAATGGGACGTGACGTCACCCATAGAGTTACTATGGGGCTTCTGTTGTCATCCATCTAAACCAGTGGTCTCAAAGTACCGGCCCGCGGGAGCTGGCGCCATCTGGTGGTGGCCGTTGGTATTACAAGTTAAGCATTACAAGTTAAACAGCAATTCTAATGTCATTTTACACTATTTTCACTGCCATCTTCTTCCCTCTAATTAGAACCCCCAAACATTATATATATTTTTTATCCTAACACCCTAGAGAATAAAATGGCGATCGTTGCAATACTTTCTGTTACGCCGTATTTGCGCAGCGGTCTTACAAGCGCACTTTTTTGGGAAAAAATTACACTTTTTTTAATTAAAAAATAAGACAACAGTAAAGTTATCCCCATTTTTTTAAATATTATGAAAGATAATGTTACGCCAAGTAAATTCATACCCAACATGTCACGCTTCAAAATTGCGTCCGCTTGTGGAATGCCGACAAACTTTTTTACCCTTTAAAATCTTCATAGGCGACGTTTAAAAAAATCTACAGGTTGCATGTTTTAAGTTACAGAGGAGGTCTAGTGCTAGAATTATTGCTCTCGCTCTACCAATCGCGACGATACCTCACATGTGTGGTTTGAACACCGTTTACATATGCGGGCGCTGCTCGCGTATGTGTTCGCTTCTGCGCGCAAGCTCGTCGGGACGAGGTGCGTTTTCTGGCTCCTAACTTTTTTAGCTGGCTCCTACAGTAGATTCCAAGCAAATTTGTCAAACCCTGACTTACACCAGTGCTGGTGGTAATAATGCGCTCGCTGACACCAGTGCTGGTGGTAATAATGCGCTCGCTGACACCAGTGCTGGGGGTTAATAATGTGTTCGCTGACACCAGTACTGTTGTTTTTGAAGTTTGAAAGGTTGCATGCGGCCCCCCATGGCATATGAAAACTTGTCTTGTGGCCCTCAGGTAATTTGAGTTTGAGACCCCTGATCTAAACAGAGAAGCCATGATTGACGGCTCAGCGTGAGGATCCAGTAAGAACGGGTCAGACTGACTTCCAAAGAAGGCATGTATAATTATCTTTTCTTTACAGGGATAGGTAGGTTAGTGTTCCATTCCCTGGGGTCTATACAGTAGATGCAGACATTTTAGATTTTGCATTGGACTTTAATTTAAATCATACACTTTTTGGGGCCTGGGGTGATTTTTTTTTTTTTTTTTGTACTTTAAAGACATTCAGGCTGCTTGTATCAAACAGTGTGAAGATAAAATCACTTGGGGAAAATGTTATAGCAATTGTCACTACTACTGTCCTTGATGGCTGCTATTTATTCTGTAGCTGGAGAATACAGTTTATTTTGTTTTAACCACTTCAGCCCCAGAAGGATTTACCCCCTACCTGACCAGAGCACTTTTTGCGATACGGCCCTGCGTCGCTTTAACTGACAATTTGCGCGGTCGTGCGACGTTGTACCCAAACAAAATAGATGTCCTTTTTTTCCCACAAATAGAGATTTATTTTGGTGGTACTGTATTTGATTGCCTCTGTGGTTTTTATTTTTTGTGCTATAAACAAAAAAAGAGCGACAATATTTTTCACTTTTGCTATAATAAATATTCCCATCAAAAATATATTTAAAAAACTAAGGGCCTAATCCACAAAAACCCGGCGCAACTTAATTTTTCTTATTTAAGTTACACCGCCGCAAAATCTCTACCTAAGTGCCCGATCCACAAAGCACTTACCTAGAAATTTTGAGCGGTGTAACTTAAATCCGTCCGGCGCAACGCGTTCCTAATTTAATGGGGCGAGTCCCATTTAAATTAGGCGCGCTCCCGCGCCGGACGTACTGCGCATGCTCCCGACGTCATTTTCCCGATGTGCTTTGCGCGGTTTTACGTTGCGCCGGGTTTTGAGAAAAAAAACGAGTTGCGCCGGAAAAAAAAAAATAAAAAAAAAAAAATGACAGCGACGCGGGGTAGAAGGGTCTACTTTTACAAGGTGTAATCAGTTTAGGCCTTGTAAAAGTAGCCCTAATTTTGCGACAGCAAACAAATACTTACGGAGAAAAAACGAAGCGTAAAAGCTTCGCGGATCTCCGTAAGTGCTAATTTGCATACCCGAAGCGGCATTTCGACGAGAAATGCCCCCAGCGGCGGCTGCGGTACTGCATCCTAAGATCCGGCAGTGTAAGTCCCTTACACATGTCGGATCTTCTGCCTATCTATGAGAAACTGATTCTGTGGATCAGCCGCATAGATAGAAACAGGGATACGACGGCGTATCAGTAGATACGCCGGCGTATCCCTTTTGAGGATTAGGCCCTAATTTCTTTCTCAGTTTAGGCCGATCTGTATTCTTTTACATGTTTTCGGTAAAAAAATAAAATAAAAAAATAGCAATAATCGTATATTGATTGGTTTGCACAAAAGTTATAACGTCTATAAAATAGGGGATAGTTTTATGGCATTTTTGTTAACAATTTTTTTTTTTTAACTAGTAATGGCGGCGATCTGCGATTTTTATCGTGACTGCAACATTATGGCGGACACATCGGACACTTTTGACGCTATTTTGCGACCATTGTCATTTATACAGTGATCACTTACTGTGTAAATGACACTGGCGGGGAAGGCGTTAACCATTACGGAGCAAGGGAGGGGTTTACGTGTGTCCTAGGCAGGGCTCGAGTCCTGCGGGAACGCATGGGAACAACATCCCTGCACTTATTTTACAGCAGGAAAGCCGTTCCCTTTGCAGGATTCGAGCAGCCGATCTGCCCGAGCCTGATCCTACATGGGTGCAGTTCACCCAGGCACCACAGTGGTGGGGGCGCTGAAGCACCAGAGTGCTCCCCTCCCTCCTCCTCCTCCTCTCCATGTCAGTTTCCTGTCTAGAGAAACAAGCCACGGCACATGATGGGGAACAAATTCATTGACTGTTGAATGCTGAAGCGTCTGATGGAGGCTGCAGTGCTGGAGCTGATGGAAGGTAGGAGACATGTGTCACCTGAGAAGTGAGTATAATTGCTCTTCTAGGACTGGGTACCCTTTTAAAGCGGGGGTTCACCCAAAAAACACATTTTTAACATTAGATTGAGGCTAATTGTGGGAAGCACAATCGTGTGTTTTTTTTTTTAAATCAATGCAGTACATACCTTTTTAGAGATAGATGTTCTCCGCGGCTTCCGGGTATGATCTTCGGGACTGGGCATTCCTATTTAATTGACAGGCTTCCGACCGTCGCATACAGCGCGTCACGAATTGCCGAAAGAAGCCGAACGTCGGTGCAGGTCTATACGGCGCCTGCGCATCGACGTTCGGCTACTTTCGGGAACTCGTGACGCGCTGTATGCGAGGGTCAGAAGCCTGTCAATCAAATAGGAATGCCCAGTCCCGCAGTCCATACCCGGAAGCGGCAAAGAACATCTATCTCTAAAAAGGTATGTACTGCATTGATTTTTTAAAAAAACACCCGATTGTGCTTCCCACAATTAGCCTCAATCTAATGTTAAAAAATGTTTTTCGGGTGAACCCCCGCTTTAACCACTTAACAACCGCCTTACGTCTACTAACGGCGGCACTTTAAAGATGGATATCTCGGTAACGGCAGCAGCTGCTGCCACAACCGAGGTATCCATCTTTAGTGCCAATGGTCCTGTAAACGATAACGGTGGTCTCCGCAGCAGGATTCGCCGCGAGATTGCCGTTATCGGTGGCGGGAGAGGGCCCCCCCCTCCTGCCGCTCTCCCGCGCCCTCCGCCGCTTACCGAAGCCGTCGGTAGCGGCGGAGGCGATCGGGTCCGTTCGGCACCTGTGTGGGGATGCGACTGAGGGAAAAATCGCCCCCACCCGTCCCCATATCTCTGCTGGGCGGAAGTGACGTCAAAACGTCAGTCCCGCCCAGCGTCTTAAAGCAACATTTTTTTTTCTGTCATTTGAAAAAATGACAGTTTAATTTTTTTTTTAATTTTTTTGCATTTAAGCCTAAATATGAGATGTGAGGTCTTTTTGACCCCAGATCTCATATTTAAGAGGACCTGTCATGCTTTTTTCTATTACAAGGGATGTTTACATTCCTTGTAATAGGAATAAAAGTGATAATTTTTTTTTTATTTTTAGTGTAAAAAATTATAAAAATAAATAAAAATAAATAAGAAAACAAATTTTTTTTTTTTTTAAAACGCCCCGTCCTGACGAGCTCGCGCACAGAAGCGAACGCATACGCGAGTAGCGCCCGCATATGAAAACGTTGTTCAAACCACACAAGTGAGGTACCGCCGCGATCGTTAGAGCGAGAGCAATAATTCTAGCCCTAGACCTACTCTGTAGCTCAAAAAATGCAACCTGTAGAATTTTTTAAACGTCGCCTATCGAGATTTTTAAGGGTAAAAGTTTGACGCCATGCCACGAGCGGGTGCAATTTTTAAGCGTGTCATGTTGGGTATCATTTTACTCGGCGTAACATTATCTTTCACAATATATAAAAAAATTGGGCAAAAATTATTGTTGTCTTATTTTTTTATTTAAAAAATGATTTTTTCCCAAAAAAAGTGCGCTTGTAAGACCGCTGCGCAAATACGGTGTGACAAAAAGTATTGCAATGACTGCCATTTTATTCCCTAGGATGTCTGCTAAAAAAAAATATATAATGTTTGGGGGTTCTGATTAATTTTCTAGCAAAAAAATTGTGATTTTTACATGAAGGAGAGAAGTGCCAAAATAGGCCCGGTTGTCAAGTGGTTAATATGAGGGTCCACTCCCTTGGACCTGTACAGCACCCTGCAGGCATGCCTTAGTGCTGTGGTGTCCAGGATTCCACTACACAGGGTCCAGCACCCGAAGGTTGCATTACAGGCAAAAGCTTGTTGTTGATCCTTTAATCTTCTTTACGAGGCTTGGGTACCATTTATCGTAGCTTTTTGAAATGGATCCGATCTAGAAACGATGTCCCTTCATTCTTAAGAACCTGTGTGGGATTACAGCATGGAAGCTCACAGAGAGCTCAGAAGTGACCATCCACCATTTTAGACACTGGCTAAAAAACTGCAGTACTACCTGTATGTGAGGGGTTATATTTTCCATTGACCTATAGGTGGTGCATAACCCAGGTACTAATGTATATAGCTGCTCTGTGTCCTGTGATGTACGAGGAAAAAAAATTGTATTTTTAAAGGGGAAAAATTCAAAAAACACAAAACGCATCAAAAATGCAACACATGCATTTCTGGTAAAACTTTATTGAAGTCTATTACACTCAAGACACAATCTGCTGAGGGTAAACAAGTACCCGACCCTTTCCAAAAATGCACATGATGAAAAACACATATACAGTATGTGAAAGTGTACCATGTCCATGTTAAATGGACTGTAGTGCGTTTCTGCAAATTGCAAAACACACCAAAAAGCACATCGGTGTAAACGTACGGTTAGTCATGCTAATTGTGCCATACCTAAATCCTGCTAATTAAATAACAAGCCTAAGCCCTGAAGAAGGAGAATCTTTAATGTGTCGTCTTGTTATGAATTAATACAAATACTTTGAACTCGATGCTTTTGTTTTATGCCTTCATTAGACTTCACATAGGATTTATATTGAATTTAAAGTATCTCACAAAAGTAAATACACCCCTCACATTTTTGTAACACTGAAGAAATTACATTTTGCTACAATGTTAAGTAGTGAGTGTGCAGCTTGTATAACAATGTAAAGTTGATGTCCCCTCAAAATAACTCGGCACACAGCCATTAATGTCTAAACCACTGGCAACAAAAGGGAGAACACCCCTAAGTAAAAATGTCCAAATTGGGCCAAATTAGCTATTTTCCCTCTCCAGTGTCATGTGACTCGTTAGTGTTACAAGGTCTCAGATGTGAATGGGGAGCAGGTGTGTTAACCACTTCCCAGCCACCTTTAGCAGAATGACAGCTGGGAAGTGGTTCTGTTATCCTGACTGGGCATCATATGACGTCCAGCAGGATAACATGCTGATGTACGCCCGTGGGGGGCACGCAGAGCCGTGATCGTGAGTGTGTCGTGTCAGTCTGACATGCCCCATCTCCGATCGTGATAAGGAGCCTTCCTCCGTTCACGCTGACAGGGAGAGACAATTGGCGGCTTTCTCTGTCGGGGGGGGGGGTCTGTGCTGATAATCAGCACATTGATTATCAGCACAGCCCCCTCAGATCTGCATATCAGCTACCAACCAGTGCCCAGCAGTGCACCAATAATAAATACTGCCAGTGCCCCCCGCAGTGCCAATCAGAGCCCACTACAGTGACAATTAGTGCCCATTACAGTGCCAATCAGTGCCCAGCAGTAACACCTGTCAGTAACTAATCAGTACTTCATCATCAGTGCTGCCCATCAGTGCCACCTGTCAGTGCCAATCAGTGCCGCTTGTCAGTGCCCATCAGTGCTGCATATCAGTGCCACCTATCAGTGCCTCCTTATCAGTGCCAACTCATCAGTGTCCATCAGTGCCGCCTCATCAATGCTGATCAGTGCCGCCTCATCAGTGCCCGTCAGTGAAGGGGAAAACAAATTTTTATGACAAACTAGGAAAAAAAATTTTTTTATCAAAAATGTTGGTCTTTTTTAGTTGGTTTAGCAAAAAATAAGAACCCCAGTAGTGATCAAATACCACCAAAAGAAATCTCTATTTGTGGGAAGAAAATTATAAAAATGTAGTTTGGGTACAGTGTAGCATGACGGCGCAATTGTCATTTAAATTGTGACAGCGCTGAAAGCTGCAAATTGTGGTAGAAGTGTCATGGTCTGGGACTTCATGGGTGTTGCTGGCACTGTGAAGATACAGTTCATTGAGGGAACCATGAATGCCAACATGTACTGTGACATACTGAAGCAGAGCATGATCCCCTCCCTTCGGAGACTGGGCCACAGGGCAGTATTCCAACATGAGAACGACCCCAAACACACCTCCAAGACGACCACTGCCATGCTAAAGACCAAAGAAGTTGAGTGCACGTGCTCAGCATCATATCCAGAGGTTGTCTTTGGGAAACTGACATATGAGTGCTGCCAGCATTGCTGCATAGGTTGAAGGGGTGGGGGGGGGGTCAACCCGTCAGTACTCAGACCATACGCTGCATACTGTATCAAATTGGTCTGCATAGCTGTCGTCCCAGAAGGAAGCCTCTTCTAAAGATGATGCACAAGAAAGCCTGAAAACAGTTTGCTGAAGACAAGCAGACTAAGGACATGGATTACTGGAACCATGTCCTGTGGTCTGATGGACTGGCCAATCATGTCTATAGACCTAAACCCATTTGTGGGGCATCCTCAATTAGAAGGTGGAGGAGCGCAGATTCTCTAACATCCACCAGCTCCATGATGTCATCATGGAGGAGTGGAAGAGGACTCCAGTGGCAACCTGTGAAGCTCTGGTGAACTCCATGCCCAAGAGGGTTAAGGAAGTGCTGGGAAATTATGGTGGCCACACAAAATATTGACATCCAATTTGGACATTTTCACTTAGGGGTGTACTCACTTTGGTTGCCAGCGGTTTAGACAAAAACAAGAGATATCTATTACCATTTGCCACCAAAATAAAGCCCAATTTGTGCTGAAAAAAACAAGGTATAATCCACCTGGATACACAAATTAGCTGTGTTGATATTTACAGTTTTACTAACACATGCCAAAGTTACAAAATGGTGCTTAGGCATAAGGGGCCTTTCACGCGGACGGATAGAATGGTGCTTTTAGCTGCGGATTTTCTAGTTTTCTACTGCAGCTAAAAGCACACAATGCTTTCCTATGGCCCCATTCACACACAACGTTTAGCTGCGATTTCGTTGCATGCGGTTTGGTGCGAATAGAAAAAATAGAATTTAATGCGTCCAGGTGCGATTTAGCGCATCTAAATGCACTTAACCGCAGGTAATCGCAGTCTTTTGTGTCAACTGCGGATAGCAGCGTGAGAAAAAAAAAAAAGAACAGGAAGCACATAATCAAAGACAATAAAAAGGGTTGCTATGGAAATGACTACCGCAGCTAAACGCGGCTGCATGTAACCGCACGTAATCGCAATGTACAAATGCAGCTAATCGCAGTGCCCAGAGCCTTGAATTTTACTGAAAATGTACATGCTTTTAATTGCGGCAAAACTGACGTCCGTCTGAAAGGGGCCTTAACATTTGTTTTATCCTTAGTCACTAGGGGGTTTAACCTGTACAACTGCAACATGTACGTTAAAGCTGGAGTTCAGCTGTACAAAAAAAAATTCTTTTTTTAGAGGTCCGGAGGTCCCCAGGGGCCCGGAGGCCCCCAGGGCCCCGGACGACAACCCCCCCTTTTTTTATTTATTTTTTATATAAATATACTGTGTGTATATATATATATATATATATATATATATATATATATATATATATATATATATATATATATATATATTATTGTTAAAGGGCCCAGAGGTCTCCAGGGCCCCCGGATGGCAACCCCCTTTTTTTTAAATAAAAAAATGTAATTTTTTTTTATATAATTTTTTTTTTTTTATTAAAGGGCTCAGAGGTCCCCAGGGCCCCATGTGGTAACCCCCCCCCCCTTTTTTTTAAAAATGTTTATTTTTTTATTAAAAGGCCCAGAGGTCCCCAGGGCCCCGGATGGCAACCTCCCTTTTTTTATATATTTTTTCTAAATGTTTATATACTTTTTTTTATTATTATTAAAGGGCCCAGAGGTTTATTTTTATTAAATGGCCCAGAGGTCCCCAGGGCCCCGGATGGCTACCCCCCTTCTTTATTTCTTCTTTTTTTTGTAAAGGCCCCCTGCCTCTCAATTTGCGGCAGCCCCTCCTGATGGTGGCCCTGCGCATACCTCCCAACATGCACGGATTCTGCGGGACTTTCCCGCACAGACAGCTTCTTCCCGCAGTCCCGCGAAAGGATTAATTTTCCCGCACTTCAAGAGGAGGCAGCACGGACGCAGGAGGAACCGGAGCGGTGTGTGGAGGACAAGGCCGGATTAACATAGGGGCTGATGGAGCTGCAGCTCCAGGCCCCTTTCTCAAGATAGGCCAATTTGCCCCCAAAAAAAAAATCAGAACCCCCCCCCCCAAAAAAAGATCGACTTTGGGGGTTGTAGCTCGACGACCAGAGGTCACAGAAACCCCACATTTGGGGGGTAGGCAGTTGAAGACCTACTCCCCAACTGATCAAAATATGGGATGGCTATCATTTATGGTTCCGGAGATACGGGCCTGCTTGCACAGTCTGTCAGAAGCTACATACAGAGCGGCTTAGAAGATAGATCACGATTCTCTCACGATTCTTGCAGGGTAACATCATCTTTCACATTAAAATAAAAAAAAAAAAATGGGCTAACTTTACTGTTTTGTTTTTATGGTTTTTATTATTCATTGAAGTGGGCAAATGCAGTGTGACATAAAATATTGCAGCAATAGCCATTTTATTCCTTAGAGTCTCTGCTAAAATATATATAATGTTTGGCGGTTCCAAGTAATTTTCTAGCAAATAATATTGCTTTTTAACTTAAGAAACAAGTGTTGGACTTTAAGTGATTACATTTCCTCCATTTACACACAGAAGTTTGATCTAAGAAGATAGTTGGTTACAATGTTTCATGTTGTTAAAAACTTGGCAGACTGCCCGGATTTGTTCTTTACACACAGACGTGTATCCCTTTGATCTAAGAAGGAAGCGTTAGTTACAATGTTTCCTGTTAAAAACTTGGCAGACTGCCCAGATATTTTCTTTTGACAGCTGAAAGTCTCTCCACTTGTTATATGAAAGAATCGGCAAACTCTGCATTGGAGATCGTCAGGGGGGTTGAATCAAAATCAAGATTATTTAACTATTAATTGTGCAGCTCTAGCACGGTATTTGTGCAGCAATTTTTCGAACGTGTTTTTTTGGAAATAAACTGTTTCATTCATTTAAAAAAAACACTAAAGTTAGCATGATTTTTTTTGGTATCCTAAGCGATGCTTTCATTTTTTTTTTAGGTTACATGTTTAGAGTTACAGAGGAGGTCTAGTACTAGAATTATTGTTCTTGCTCTAACGATCGTGGCGTATGTAACCTGTGTGTATCTGGCTCTGATACTACCAGTGCCTACCCAGCCACTGACTAGTATCTCTCCCCAGCCTGTCCCCACACACCCTCTCACCTGCTGACCTGTGGATGGGGGAATCACTCCTGCAGTGTTATTGTGCTCTGCCAGTGAGTACAATGATCAGTGTTGCTAACTGTAGCTGGCAGCACTGATTGTTTTGGGAAAAACCTAACAGGCTGGTTGTACTCAAGTTGATTAATAGATTGACTTGTGTAAAACCAGCTAGCCCATACATAGATCGACTATGGCTGGTCTCTGCATAATTGGCGTAATTTCAATCCATGTATGACCCGCTTAACCACTACGCAGTCCCTAAACATCCTTCCACTCCTGTACATAGTGCTCACTGTCATACTCTCCACACTCCTCTCCTGTACATAGTGCCCACTGTCATACTCTCCACACTTCTCTCCTATACATAGTGCCCACTGTCATACCCTCCACACTTCTCTCCTGTACATAGTGCCCACTGTGATACCCTCCACACTCCTCTCCTATACAGAGCGCCCACTGTCATACCCTTCACACTCCTCTCCTTTACATAGTGCCTGCTGTCATACACTTCTCTTCTGTACATAGTGCCCACTGTTGCACCCTCCACACTCCTCTCCTGTACATACTGCTCACTGTCATACCCTCCACACTCCTCTCCTATACATAGTGCCCACTGTCATACCCTCCACACTCCTCTCCTGTACATACTGTTCACTGTCATAGCCTCCACACTCCTCTCCGATACATAGTGCCCACTATCATACCGTCCACATTCCTCTCCTGTACATACTGCCCACTGTCATACCCTCAACACTCCTCTCCTGTACATACTGCCCCATCATACCCTCCACACTACTCTCTGGTACATACTACCCTCTGTCATACTCCCACACTCCTCCTGTACATACTGCCCACTGTCTTACCCTCCACACTTCTCTCCTGTACATACTGCTCACTGTCATCCCCTCCACACTCCTCTCCTGTACATACTGCCCACTGTCATACCCTTCACACTCCTCTCCTGTACATAGTGCCTTTTGCTGTACCCTTTGTACTCCTCTCCTGTACATAATGCCCACTGTTAGACCCTCCACATTCCTCTTCCTCACCTGCACATACTTCCCACTTATATACCGTCCATACTCTTCCCCTATGTCACTTACTCACAAAAACAGTTCTTTAAAATTATACTGAATATCCTCAATGTTACCAGCTCTAGAATGGACACACTTTTGATAGTTCAACTAAAGGAAATCTCAGTTATCATATTTGTTCTGCCCCATTATTAGTACTCATTTAATTTAAATATAGCACTTGTATAAAAAAGTGTCCCTGGAAATATTTTTTAAATGTTGGCAACTATGCACTTAGGCACTGCTCAAGAGCCACCGCCCACCGGGTCAGTAGGGGGCCCCATGAGAGGCTCCTGGGATCCTGTGATATTAAAGTGGTAGTAAACTTTCCTGACATTGCTACTTTTTAGAGGCCCTGGGGTAGGTTATGCCACAATGTACAAGTATGCACAGCATATTAGCACATTAGGGTACACTTACATTTTCAGACTGAGCCCTCCAGTGCTGCACCGTGATGAATCCGGCGGGGCCCGGGCGCTTCCATCTTCACCCGGTCTTTCTTCTGGGTTCTGTGCCATTGGTCACTTGCTTTGGCCGGGCTGCGTTGATGTCATTCCCACGCATTTATTTATTATTTATAAAAGGACCCACCAAAATCCTCAGCACCAGGCCCATAATGTTCTTAATCTGGCCCTGGTGGAGGACTGTGGCTGCTGAAGGGAAGAAAGCCGACAGCCGGGCTAATGACAGTCTGTGGCCCCAGCTGTCGGCACAGGTGAGGGGCACTCCCCCCGCTCAACAAAACAACTGCAAAAACCCCCCTGAAGTGGTGTGTGGATGTCTGCTGAAGGGAAGAGAGCCGACACATTCCGTGCACAGGTGAGAGGCACCCCCCCCGCTCAACAACGTTAATGCGCACCCCCCGCTCAACAACTTCAATTCCCCCCCCGCTCAACAACTTTAATGCACACCCCCCGCTCAACAACTTTAATGCGCACCCCCCCGCTCAACAACTTCAATTCGCCCCCCGCTCAACAACTTTAATGCGCACCCCCCCGCTCAACAACTATGATCCCCCCCTCACTCAACATCTTCAGTCCCCCCCCCAATTCTCGGCTCCAGGGGGCCCCTTCAACACTCAAGCCCAGGGGCCCCCACCACCCTAAGTCCTGCCCTGACTGAGCCCTCTGAGTAAGTTTTTATGCAACATTTTTAGGTTACCCTTGAGGTGCTTCCAATATTCCCAATATGTCCTCTTCGAATGAATCACACAATCTGTTTTATTATTTTTTTTAATTCTATATTTTATTTTGAACAATATATATATACAGACATACAAACATAATTCAATTATATGCACATCTCAAAAAATAACATACCACAGTTTGGTTCTAATTTGGAATATGTATACAAAATATTTAGGCAAACCATTCCTATTTTATAGTCCTAGTAAAGGTATAAACTTCGACTTCTGCCATCTTAAATATTCACACAGAGAGAAAAAATAAAAACAAAAAAGAAAGAAACTCCTTTATTCCCCCCTCCATTAGCGCACAGCCATATTCCCTAGAGCAGACAAAGAGGGACCATTGTATCAATTTTTTATTAAATGTATCCTCTCTACCTTGCATAATTGCACTGATAGGATTAGATCCCAAATCATGATCAGTGATCTGTCCTATAATATCTTAAAGGGGTTTTCCACCCATTTTGTAAGTTTATTAAAAGTCAGCAGCTACAAAAAGTGTAGCTGCTGGCTTTTAATAAACCGACACTTACCTGCTCCACGGCTCCAGCGACGCGCCGGACGGGGCTCCGCTCCTCGCCCCCCCCTCGCCGGCCGGCGTCTTCATGCTCAGTGTGGGCACCCGGCCGTGACAGCTTTTGGCTTCACAAATGTGGCATGTAAGGGGGAGAGGAGTGGGTTAAGAGGAAGTTCCAAATTTGGGTGGAACTCCTCTTTAAACGTTAGATCAGAATTCCTTCAATTTCCGACATGAACAAAAAATATGAAACATATTACCCTCGGCCTCTCCACAACGCCAACACAGGTTAGTCCTTTCCGGATAGATTTTATTCAGCAATGATGGAACTCTGTATCACTATGTCATCACCACCCAGAGCATGCTGGGACTGTGAGTCGGAAGAAGACCCCCGGAGCTGCCTAACAAACTACTTTAAAAACCTGTGTAGTGTTTTTTTATTGACATTTTTCTTCCACCAGGTGAATGAGTATGGGGTACGATGTACCCCCTACTCATGCACATAGGGTGGGGGGCCGGGATCTGGGGCCCCCCTTATTAAAGGGGGCTCCGAGATTCCGATAAGACCCCAGCCCGCAGACCCTGACAACCAACGGCCAGGGTTGTCGGGAAGAGGCCGTTGTCCCCATCAACATGGGGGCAAGGTGCTTTGGGGTGGGGGGGCCGCAGGGCGTCCCCCTGCCCCAAAGCACCCACCCTCCATGTTGAGGGCATGCCGCCTGGTACGGCTCAGGAGGGGGGGCGCCCGCTCATCCCCACCCATTTCCTGACCGGCGGGTCTGCATGCTCGGATAAGGGTCTGGTATGCATTTGGGGGTCCCCCACGCCGTTTTTTCCCCTTGAAATCCATACCAGACCTAAGGGCCTGGTATGCCCCTGGAGGGGGAACCCATGCCAGATTTTTATTTAAAATTTGGCATGGAGTTCCCCTTCCTTGAGGTGACTTCAAGTCGTGTTGTAAGTCGCGTTGTGATTCATACTCAAGTCGTGTTCAAGTTGCCTCCCAAAGTCACGTTGAAAATCGGGTTGGCCCTGTGTGAACCGGCTCTTATCATTCTTTCAGAAGAGGAAGATATAAACAAACAAAAGTGTGTAAAAAATTTAATCAAAAAGAAAGAATAAAAAAAAAAATCGATCAAGGTTTGCCAGGGCTAATGTTAGATTCAAGGTAAGGATCAAAGGTCAAGGTTGGAACCAAAAATCACAACTACCTTTTTTGGGTAGAATAAAAAAAAAATATATATATTAAATTAGTATCAGTGGGCCGGATTCAGATACAATGGCGTATCTGTCCGGCCCGAGTAACGTATCGCCGATACGTTACGCCGCTCTAACTTTGGGCGCAAGTTCTTTATTCAGAAAGAACTTGCGCCCTTAGTTACGGCCGCGTAACGTATGTGTTGCGGCGTAAGGCCGCGTAATTCAAATGGGGATGTGTTTTATTTAAATGTGTCTTGACCCCGCGTTTTTTACGTTTTGTTTGAACGGCGCATGCGCCGTCCGTAAAATATCCCAGTGTGCATTGCTCTAAATGACGTTGCAAGGACGTCATTGGTTTCGACGTGAACGTAAATTACGTCCAGCCGTTTTCACGAACGACTTACGCAAACGACGTAAAATTTCAAAACACGGCGTGGGAACGACGGCCATATTTAACATTAGCTACCCCTCATATAGCAGGGGTAACTATACGCCGTAAAAAGCCGAACGCAAACGACGTAAAAAAAAAGCACCCGGCGGTCGTTCGTTTCTGACTCGGCGTAAATCCTCATTTGCATATTCCTTGCATAAAAATATGGAAGCGCCACCTAGCAGACAGCCTGGAATTGCAGCCTATGATCTGACTGTGTAAGACACTTACACCTGTCGGATCTTAGGGATATCTATGCGTAACTGATTCTCTGATTCAGTCGCATAGATACGACCGGCGGAACTCAGAGATACGACGGCGTATCAGGAGATACGCCGTCGTATGTCTTTCTGAATCCGGCTCAGTGTGTTTTAAGCAGGAAAAAAAAAATTGCAAAATGTGCACCATTGTTTCTGGGCTGTACTAAGGGTACAAACAACAACTAACAGATACATATGTGGTAAAACTGCATCAGAAGGAGAATTTATTTTTGGTTGTTCTTAGGTGGTAAATTATGGTAATAGCAAGAAATACGGTATACAGCTAAATTTTTCTAAAAACATTTTTTTTTTTTACTATTTTGAACCAGTTTTCATTGGACAATAAAAAGCAAAACCAAAAAAAAAAAAAAAAACGAGATATCCATTACCATTTACCACCAAAAGAAAGCCTAATTTGTGCTGAAAAAAAACCCAAGGTATAATCTACCAGGCTACACAAAGTAGCTGTGTTGATATTTACAGTTTTACTAAGTTGCAAAATGGTGCTTAGGCATTAACATTTGTTTTATCCTTAAAGTGGAGGTTCACCCGCAAAAAAAATTTTAAGATTAGATTCATGCTCATTTTGTCTAGGGGAATCGGGTAGTTTTTTTTAAAAACGAAGCAGTACTTACCGTTTTAGAGAGCGATCTTCTCCGCCGCTTCCGGGTATGGGCTGCGGGACTGGGCGTTCCTTCTTGATTGACAGTCTTCCGACAGTCTTCCGACAGGCTTCCGATGGTCGCATCCATCACGTCACGAGTAGCCGAAAGAAGCCGAACGTCGGTGCGGCTCTATACGGCGCCTGCGCACCGACGTTCGGCTACTTTCGGAAAATTGTGACGCGATAGATGCGACCGTCAGAAGCCTGTCAATCAAGAAGGAACGCCCAGTCCCGAAGACCATACCCAGAAGCGGCGGAGAAGTTCGCTCTCTAAAACGGTAAGTACTGCTTCGTTTTTAAAAAAACACCACCCGATTCCCCTAGACAAAATGAGCATCAATCTAATCTTAAAATGTTTTTTGCGGGTGAACTACCGCTTTAAAGTGGAGGTTCACCCAAAAAGTAAATTTTTAACATTAGATTGAGGCTCGTTTTGTGAAGGGGAATCGGGTGTTTTTTTTAAAATCGAAGCAGTACTTACCGTTTTAGAGATAGATTTTCTCCGCCGCTTCCGGGTATGGGCTGCGGGACTGGGCGTTCCTATTTGATTGACAGGCTTCCGACGGTCGCATACATCGCGTCACGATTTTCCGAAAGTAGCCGAACGTCGTTGCGCAGGCGCCGCATAGAGCCGCACCGGTGTTCGGCTTCTTTCGGCTACTCGTGACGCGATGTATGCGACTGTCGGAAGCCTGTCAATCAAATAGGAACGCCCAGTCCCGCAGCCCATACCCGGAAGCGGCGGAGAAAATCTATCTCTAAAACGGTAAGTACTGCATCGATTTTAAAAAAAAACACCCGATTCCCCTTGACAAAATGAACATCAATCTAATGTTAAAAAAAATTTTTGGGGTGAACACCCGCTTTAAAGGGTTGTAAAGGTTTTGTTTTTTATTTTCTAAATAGGTTCTTTAAGCTAGTGCATTGTTGGTTCACTTACCTTTTCCTTCCATTTCCCTTCTAAATGTTTTTTTTCTTTGTCTGAATTTCTCACTTCCTGTTTCTCCTCAGTAAGCTTGCCACCATCATCTGAGCTGTGGTTAGTCAGCCAGAACAGCTTATTGAACAGCTTACTGAGGAGGAACAGGAAGTGAGAAATTCAGACAAAGAAAACAAAGAAAATAAACATTTAGAAGGGAAATCGAAGGAAAAGGTAAGTGAACCAACAATGCACTAGCTTAAAGGAACCTATTTAGAAAATAAAAAATGAACCTTTACAACCCCTTTAGTCACTAAGGGGTTTAACCTGTACAACTGCTAAATGTATGTTAAAGCTGGAGTTCAGCTGTACACTGAGCCCTCTGAGTAAGTTTTTATGCAACATTTTTATGTTACCCTTGAGGCGCTTCCAATATTCCCAATATGTACTTTGAATGAATCACACAATAGGGTTGATTTACTAAAGGCAAATCCACTTTGCACTACAAGTGCACTTGGAGGTGCAGTCGCTGTAGATCTGAGGAAGGCATGCAAGGAAAATAAAAACATAATTTTAGCGTGCACATGATTGGATGATAAAATCAGCAGAGCTTCCCCTCAGATCTACAGCGACTGCACTTCAAAGTCCACTTGTAGTGCAAAGTGGATTTGACTTTCCTGAATAACCTCCAATCTGTTTTATAAGCTCAACAAATTTTGTTACAGGTGAGTTGATTTATTTCTCAAGATATATTCATAGGCGGTAGGGCATTGTTTCTGGTAGAGGTGTTCCACCAACGTGTGGCTTCCAGGTACCATAGATTTACCTTTGTTATTCATGAAATTCCAAAGATGTAAGGCATAGGAGTCCTTAAACGTTGGCAAATTCTCCCAAACTTCAAAGTACCTTCTCCATGATAGATAATTGATGGGGTAGAAACGTTGAGGATGCAAACAACTGATGTTTCCACACATGACATCATCCGTAGAGTTAAATACGGGCATGCCCCACAATTTCTTCACAGCACGAGTGACAACCCCCGGTCCTTGGTGTCCCCATATTTTTCCCCTGTAGTTCTTAACAAAGTTCTCCATAAACTGCCACGCCAACTGGTAATGTGAGGAAAGGCCAAAAACACCACTGCTAATAACTGTGGCATCCTGGGCTGCTAGGAAATGGTCCTGGGGTATTGGACGAAGTGAGATGACATCAGTATCAATGTAAATTCCACCGTATTTCCACATTAGGGCAAACCTACAGGCATCTGATGTAACATGCTTCCAGTAGACTTCTTTTTTAGGGTTTACCTGGTAATTCAGAGAAGTACAATTGAAATATATTTTAGCTTACAAATTAAAAAGTCGTTTTTTTTTTCTGTTACAAAAAAACAACAATGTCTTCAACAATGCTTTCTCAGTTAATATCCTTTATGGGCCATCATATAGCAAACCAGAGCCCTTGTTCACTTCATTAAAACTTAACTCGTATGGGTTGATTTACTAAAGGCAAACTGTGCACTTTGCAAAGTTCAGTTGCACTCTGCAAGTGTATCTGCTCCAGAACTTGGTAAATGAGCAGAAGCTCCGCTGACTTCTATCATCCACTCATCTGCAAGCAAACATTCTGTTTTTTAAATCTTCCTTGCATGTGATTGGGTACTCTTTTCAAAATGAAGATTGACCTCATTTGCTAAGCTCTGGAACAACTGCACTGTGCAAAGTGCACAATCTATTTATTTTTAATAAATCAACTTCACATTCTCCAGTTTGCAGCTCACGTTACACCTCAGGCCGGGTTCACACACACTATATTGCCATAAGTATTGGGAGTAGGGTTGCCACTTTTTCTTCAAGCCAAACCCGAACACTTTAGCTGCCCACTAAATGTTTTAGTATACACTATAGGATTGTAACAGACCTGGGACACCTTTGGGTACTACAAAGTGAATAGTAATGCGGCGCACATAGTACCCCCTCACCCCCCTGTCAAGCCCTGCTCTGAGCCACATTCCTGTCTGAATAATGTGTCCGGGTTTCAGGTGGACTGAAACCCGGACACATGATCCAAAACCCGAACTGTCTGGGTGAATACTGGACAGGTGGTAACCCTAATTGGGACGCCTGCATTTACATGCACATGAACTTTAATGGCATCTGGGCGTAGCTTGTCGCTCAAGTCGGAATGGACGCTGAGTAGAAGAGCTCTTCACACTCGTGACCAGCAAACCCCTTCCAGCCCACTCGATTAGGCTATGGGCAATTCGGACAGATGCACTACAGGTCCCAGCCAGCAACGCTCCCTCTCGGTGCCCGGAAATCGCAGCATTCCGGAGCTATTTGGCTCACAAACCCCACGGACGAGAGGCCGCGTCGAAGCTAAGATGGCGGTGCAGCAGCACGAGGCAGAACATAGTGAGGATGCTCTGTCAGCTTCGAAGGATCTGGTAAGGGACACAGTCTACACAGATCACCCACTGCAGCTGTCGGAGATTACACAGATAGTTGAAGATATTAAAAAAACATTCTCATCTGCAATAACTGACCTGAAAGCAGAAATCCCCTCCCTCAATGAACGCATTGTCAGTAGTAGTACAGAGTGAGAAGAGGCTAAAATAGACAGAGCAATAGCACATTTGGGGACCGTAGCTCGCAACTGTCCCTGATTTTGAAGGACTATCCCTGATTTGGAGAAATGTCCCTCTGTCCCTCTTCCCCCCTCATTTGTCCCTCATTTTGCTCTGATCTATATAGTTGTATATAGAATGCACTTTTTATCTTTCAAAATATGTTTCCCAGTGCTAAACCTTTCATCCAAATTATAAATTGCTATAAAGGAATAGTAGTGGTAAAAAAAAAGTCCCTTGTAGATTTGATTAATCTTTTTTTTGCTAATTCTCCTTCAAGCGGGTGTGGCAGAGGGCGTGTCCTGTGCTACATACATTTGCTAGTAGATGTCCCTCATTCCCATCTCATAATTATGGGAGCTATGGGGGACTGCTGTTTCCCCTTATGCTACCCACTTTATTCAACACCTGGAGGACCTTGACAACAGGGGCAGATGGCAAAACATTAGGGTCAGGGGGATCCCTGAAAATGTATAATCCGCCCAGGTTACACAGGCACTGCTAGATATTTTTCCTTGTCAAGAATATCTTTATTAAATGCAAGAATAAATTGTACATGAAGCATACATTCGTTACAGTAATCAGGTGGTTATTATAACATAAGATTGACTAACAGTATCATCTTTCTTAAACAACAATAAACAGGAATATTTTAGCCATGTTCTGTGTACTATCGCAGGAAGAGTTTAAGTAGTTAACATAGCCAAATATGTAATCCTTACAACTTGTCCTAGTGGCTAGTGGATAATATATCAAAGATAATACGTCCTTATTTAATGTAACCTTACTACCTATCAACTTTAAATTTCTAAAATGTGCTACCTTTTCAAAGTTAACGGTAGATACACGAGGGTACTACCTTATGCAGTATCAGATCAGGAAAAGGAAGAAGGGAAGAAAAGGAAGGAAAATGGGGGGGGGTCAGGTAAGGAAGTCTGCAGGGATGGGCTAGGATCCGTCGTCAAAGCATGAAATGTACAACGGTTATTTTTGTATAGGAAAGCTACCATGGCATCATTACACCTTTATTAAAATTTTCTGGTATAGCATATTGTATCCAAGGGTTCCATATTTTTTCAAAGTTGGCGATCGTGTCCGTTTCTAACGCTTCCATTTTGGCGTGCGTCATAGCAATATTCATTCTATTTTTTGTTTCCGTCGTTGATAAAATTGGAGTTTTCCAAGCTTTTGCTATGGTTTGTTTGGCTGCCGTAAAGAGTTGTGTTAGTAGCTTGAAGTGCGTGTGTGTTAGATTGATGGGCTTTAAATTCAGTAGTGCCAATTTAGGGTCTGGAAGTATTCTCAATTTAGTCACCGCATTTACCATCTTGAAAATCTTATCCCAGAATTTCTGTACTATTGGACACGTCCACCAAGTATGAAAATATGTACCTTCGGTGATGCAACCCCTATAGCAATGTCCGGTGCAGTTTGGTGCATATTTAGCTATTCTGCTTGGCACCAGGTACCATCTCATTAATACCTTATAGCCCGCTTCCAATGCTATTATATTCGAGGAAGCCGATTTAGTATTTCGCCATATTTGATTCCAATCCGAGGTATTAAGTTCTATACCCAGGTCACTCTCCCATTTCTGAACATAAGGAAGCTTTGTTGTGTTATTGTGGGATAGTGACTGCAAGTACAGAACCGAAATTGTACCTCTTACATGTGGATTATCTTTACATATACTTTCAAAAGGTGACATCTGGTTTTTCAGAGCCGAAGAGGTCAGATGTGTTTCCACAAAATTTTTTATTTGGAGGTATCGAAACAATTCTGATTGAGGTATACCGTATTTTTTACATACTGTCGGGAAGGGCATGACACCCGATGAATCCAAAAATTTATAGACATATATACAGTCTTTCCTTACCCATTCCTTGAATGTGTTAGGGAAGATCCATGCCGGATAAAATGTTGGGTTTTTATAAAATGAAAGCAGTGGGTTGAGAGGGGACACCAGTGAATACTTGGATTTATAGCTATCCCATAGTGAGAGAGAATGTTTAATAATTGGATTGCAGATTTTCCCGCGTAGCTTGGGAAGAATCCATAGTAAGTTAGCTGGAGGGATGGGATCACACTCGGTTGCCTCAATCGCTACCCAGAGAGGTGTTTCCTTTTTTGCATGATATTTGGCCAAGGTTGAAATTTGCGCTGCCCTATAGTAGTTTGTAAAATTCGGATATCCTAACCCTCCTTGAGTTTTGGGGAGATGCAAGATTTTCGCCTTTATTCTGGGCCTAGATGTGCCCCATATAAAGGTCGTCATTCTGTTTTGTATTATCCTCAGAAAGTAAGCCGGTATTGGACTCGGGAGCACTCTAAAAAGATACAACAATTTTGGTAATATTGTCATCTTAACTGCGTTGATCCTACCTAACCAGGATAATGGGAGCTGGGACCAAGATTTGAGTAAGTTTGTTATCTGTTTAAGAAGAGGGGGATAATTATAAGAGAATAAATCAGATGTATCAGCCGTTACGTGTGTTCCTAAGTACGGGATGCTCTTATCCGACCATGTAAATGGAAGACCTACTTTGGCTGCACTTAATTCTAGTCTTGAGAGGGATATGTTTAGTGCTACACATTTCTTGGGATTAATGGCTAGACCTGAGAACGTCGCGAATCTATCAAGTATTGGGATGAGATTAGGGCCAGTTACTTGCGGGGAAGAAAGAAATAAAAGAATGTCATCCGCAAATAGGCATAATTTATGTTTATGACCTCCTAATTCTATACCTAGGATAGTGGGGTCTGATCTGATTTTCTGAGCAAGCGGTTCGATAAGGAGGGCAAATAATAACGGGGATAACGGGCAGCCCTGACGTGTTCCTCTTTTGACATCAAATGTGTCAGACTTATATCCTGCGTATTTAACATAAGCTTTAGGGTTATTATAAAGTTCCATAATCCAATTAGTGAAATTAGGGCCAAAGCCCCATTTCTGTAGAGTATATTTTAAATACGCCCAGGAAACAGAATCAAAAGCTTGTTTGATGTCCAGAGAGAGAAAACACGCCGGTATACCCCTTTTCTTTGCTATGTTGGCCAAGAGGCATGCCCTGCGTATATTATCGCCCGCTTGTCTGGATGGCATGAAACCTACTTGATCTCGATTGATTAGAGTACCGATAAAATTGTTAAGGCGGGTAGCTAGTATTTTACCTAATAGTTTTATATCTATGTTAAGCATAGATATGGGACGATAATTGCTACAAAGTGTGTCATCCGAATGTGGTTTGGGAATCATACAAACCGTTGCTAGCAACGTTTCAGGTCTGAAGGTTTTTTGCTCTAGTAAGTTGTTAAATGCCTCTGCCAGTCTGGGTGAAAGTAACTCAGTAAAAGTTTTGAGGTAGTTTGCCGAGAACCCGTCAGGTCCCGGTCTTTTGTTAATTTTGAGTTCCCCAATGGCTAAAGCTACATCCTCTTGCGTAATTGGTTCTTCCAACTGTTCTTTCTGTGATTGACTTATTTGTGGAAGATTAATTTGTGCAAAAAAGGAGTCAGCTTTAGATTCGTCAAATACAGTAGTTTCTGAGTAGAGTTGTTTTAGATGTGAGCTAAACTTTTGAACTATTTTAAGTGGGTTGCTGGAGAGAACCCTGTTGGCAATTTTTAACTTTATGGGTTTAAAAGTCTTATTGAGTGTGTTTAGCGCTCTAGCTAAATATGTCCCTGGTTTATTAGCTTGCTTGTAGAAAGCATGTCTAGATCTATTAAGTGTTCTATTTGCCGAATCGGTTAAGAACAAGTCGTATTCCAGACGTGCTTTGTCCAGCCGAGTTCTATTAGTTTGAGTTTGGCAGTTTTGTAGGGCCAGAAATGCTAAGTTGAATTCTGTTTCCAATTTTCTTGCCATCAGTGCTCGCTCCTTTTTTAAGATCCCTATTTGCCGCTGGAATACTCCTCTGAGGACTGGCTTATGTGCTTCCCATAATGTAAGTGGGGATATTTCAGGGCTTGCATTGAGTTCTAGATAGTCTTTTAGAGCTTGTTCAATCAATTGGCAATGGGCAGGGTGTTTGAGTATAATTTCAGGAAGATACCAAGTGGGATCATGGTTTTTCGGAATGGTTGATGCCATTGTGGTGTACACCGCATTGTGATCTGACCAAGGGATGGGTATTATATTTGAATATAGTATTTCAGGGACCATACCGATTGTCACAAAAATATGATCAATTCGGCTGAAGGATTGGTGTGGGTTTGAAAAGTATGTGTAGTTACGTTTTGTGGGATTGTGTTCTCTCCACGTGTCTACTAAATTGTATTTGGCTAATAAGTTGGGAAGGGTCCATTTAGCTTGGTGTTTAGGTGTGACATAGGGGGTTTTATCTAAGAATGGAAGAAGGATTTGGTTGGAGTCTCCGCAGATGAGGAGAGTCCCTATTTTATGTGAATTAATTATTTGGAAAAGATGCGATAAGAAGGGTAACGGGTTTAGATTAGGAGCATAATAAGATACTATCGTGATCTCCGTATCTAACACTTGGCCTGTTAATAGTATGTATCTGCCCTCTGGATCTTTGATTTCCGTTTTTAGAGTGAATGGTGTGGTGCGATGAAAAGCGATAAGGGTTCCCCTTTTTTTGACTAAAGCAGAGGCTGAATAGACTTGTGGATAGGAGGGGTTAAAAAATCTAGGAGTCGTGTTCGTAGTAAAGTGAGTTTCCTGTAGGCAAACAATATGGGCTTTTTTGGCCTGAAATGTTCTGAAGGCCTTGGTTCTTTTCTGTGGCACATTCAATCCCTGTACATTTAACGACAATATATTCAATGGTGCCATGGTAGCTTTACTTCTCTGTCCATCTTACCGTGATAAACCGGAGGACATCTGGCCAGCCCAATCCCTGCAGACTTGGGGAAAGAAATGGAAAAGGGGTCTATGGGGTATTCAACCTTGAAAAGGAAGGTAAACACAGAAAAAATTTGTAAATAAACAGTCAACAATAAACCAATAAAGTTTGTTAGGTTTACCCGTGGCGGGGATGGACTACCCCCGCCAGGGGAAAAGGGGATCCCATCAATCCCCCGCTTAATCTTGCGGGGAACTGAGGAGATCATGGTGGAGCACAGGTTGGTTCCGTGCGGTGGAAAACCGCTGTAAATATGTTCAAGTAAACACCGTCTGAGGTGTTTTTTCTCAACTAAGCTGTTAATAACATTTCGAACAGGATAACACTAACTACTCGCCTTCTGTTGTTTAGGCGAGAGATAGGAGAGGGGGTTAACTATCCTTAATTAATTAAATAAAGAGATTGTAGAATTCATTAGCCTATACCAAAGATGTTTTAATTGGATCATGTGTTCCATTGGAATTTTAGGAAAAAATTCCTCAAGTAGGTCCAATAGTTTGGGTAAGATTAGGCTTCTATTGATCGGATATATGTCAGATTGGGTATCTACCTATTGACCATTAAAACAATGCAGATTCTACACACCAAAACTCGCCTTGCGCCTGGACGCTGACTGGGCTACTAGTGCACGAGGTGGTGTAATGTGGTGAAGCAACTTTGGATATTATAACTAGAGGAGGATAAGAGAATGGGTTTTAGAGGTGTCTCTTAGGTCCCCGGGGTGTAATTAAATGGTGTGGGATGTCATAAGTCTGAGGGACCCTGCGAATGAAGGGGCAGGCCTTGTCGTTCCCCCCCCCCCCTCCTCCCCACCCTGAGGTGAGGAGGAGGTGAGGAAATAAAAAGTGGGGGGGAAAGTGGAAAAAAATGGAAAGAAGTAAGAATGTGATAAAGGTAGGAGTGCAAGGTAAAAAATGAAAAATAAGAATCGCAATAAGCGGTGAAAATGAGAATAAAATTGGGTCAAAAGAGAAAAATTTAAATGTAGAAATAAAAAATAAGAGTAAAAAAAATAAAAATAAAAAACATCAAGTTCTCAATCCATGCAATCTGTACATCTTTTCTTGTGAAGTGTTCTTGTGACCAGGGGAAGAAGAAATTCATGAGGTCCTCTGGAAGGTGGTCAGTCCATGGTATCCTCTTGGTCTTGAGGTTGAGACACAAATCTTCCTCGTTTGTTTGTGTGATGAGTTCCATTGTTCTTTTCAGGTTGAATGATGCCATTGCGGGAAGATGTTGATGCTGATCTTCTGTGGGAGGAGTTGTGTGTGATACTGTGATCAATGAGCTTCAGATCAATTAAAGCTTGGTGTAATTGATCAGGTGATCTGCACACTATCTTTGAGCCCTGGAATGTAAATCTGAGGGAGAAGGGAAATCCCCATTGGTACTTTATGTTTCGCTGTTGTAATTCCACTAAAAGGGGTTTCATTGCACGCCGTTTGGTAATTGTCAGTTGCGATAGATCGGCGAATATCTGGAAATTGTTTCCCTGGAATGTTAAACTGCTCTTCTCTCTGGCTGCTTCCAGAACCTGCTCTTTTGTTCTGTAGTAGTGGAATTTTGCAATGATATCCCTGGGGGGTCCCTCAGATTTTTTGGGGGCTAATGCCCTATGTATTCTATCAAATTCCAGGCGTTCTACAGGCAGTCCCGGCACTAGCTCCTGACACAGTGCTAGAATGGTACCTGAAAGGTCCAGGACCGTCTCAGGAATTCCCCTGAATCTCAAATTCGATCTCCTGGCGCGGTTCTCAAAATCTTCTAGTTTGCTATGAAGTACCAAGTTCTCCTCTTTAAGCGCATCTAGTTCTGATTGGCAATCTTGAGTATAAATTTCAATTTCGTCCATTTTTGCCTCTAAAGTCTCTGTGCGGCAGCCCAAGTCTCTTATTTCCTTAGTTAGACTAGTGGTGATTTGCTCTGAGGTGCGCTTTAGCGCTTTATTCAGCATTTTCTCGAATTGACTTAGGAGCTCTGAGGGGACTGTCTTACTTAATGTAGCTATTTGTGGGGTATTAGACAAGTCCTCCTCCTCACTGTCCGTGTCCATGTTCCTCAGAGAAGCTGCGGATTTCATTCCCTTTAACAAGCATTGCTTGCCTTTCCCCTCAGTATTAGACTCTGAGGTAGCTGAGGTGGCTGAGGAGAATGCCGCCTTTTTTACAGAGCCCTTCATCTGCTGGGCCGTGTTATTAGGGTTGGATTTACCCTTATTTCTGGCACCCCCCAGCACCATATTTCAATAAAATGGTTCTCCTCACCTCCTGGGAACTCGACCCGTCGTTTTCTGTTCGTTTGCAGCTCTATTAAAATCAATTATTTGCGGTTTTCTTTCCCCACAGAGCGGAGCTCTAGTGCAGCATGACTGTGCAGCTAGACCCCGCCTCCTGGCTCTCCCACTGCTAGATATTTTTAATAAGATCTTGGAACGTCCCAGAGACGCTGAAATAGAATTCATTAGGGCGCACAGGGCACTGAACCCACGCCCTTCTGACACTGCACCATGAGAGACATAAGTTGTTGCTTACAAAGCTTCACACTCAAAGAAGAAATACTGGGTAAATCCAGAAGGAATGACAAAATCATCTGTAATGGTCAGCCTGTCACCCTATTCCAAGACCTTTCCCACATTACTCTTAAAAACAGACGGGCACTGTGTCCCCTACTGGAGGTTCTGAAAAAGAGGGGGATGCCGTACAGATGGAAGTTTCCATTCGCCCTCTTTGCCACGTACAAGGGCAAACAGCATTACCTGCGCATGTCGGAGGACATCACAATTTTTTGTGAGCAACTGAACTTACCACTGATTTGCCTACCTGAATGGTACCAGGAGTTCAGGGTTCCCTCGCTAGGTTCTACACCCCCCCCCCCACACTCACCGCAGGCATCACGATCAAAACCACCTTCATCCAAAAAATCTAACTTTAACAAACTTTCTGATACATATTACAGCAAACCACAGTATGCAGCCAAAAGGTCCCGGTCTTAGGAATATACTTGAGCAGCAAGTACCCTGGTATAAGCTCATTCTCAATACATGGTAGATGCAAAATGTGAGTGAGTGAGTGAGTGAGTGAGTGAGAGTGAGTGAGAAACTTATATAGCGCAACAAATGCGAACTTAATCGCCTCAAGGCGCTGGTGACCAGAGTTGTACAGGACTTTCAGAAGAGGTGGGTCTTCAGTTTTTTCCTAAAAACCCGATGGTTTTCTTCCATGCGGATGGTCGTGGGTAGAGCATTCCAGAGCCGTGGTCCTTGGACCGAGAATCTACGTTCTCCCTTAGATTTGTAGTGAGATTTGGGGATTTGGAGAAGGTTTTGGTTGGTTGATCGGAGCACGCGCTTGGTGACGTAGGGTTTTAGGGAAGTATTGAGGAGCTTTACCCTGTGTACATTTGTGGGTGAGGCAGAGAGTCTTGAATGTCACCCGGTCCTGTACGGGCAGCCAGTGGAGGGACCTCAAGGCAGGGGAGATTGGTTCCCACGGCTTTTTACCAGTTACCAGTCTGGCTGCCGTGTTCTGGACGACTTGTAGACGTGAAATCTGGTATTTCGGTAGTCCTAAATAGAGTGAATTTGCGTAGTCGAGTCGTGAGTTGATGATTGTTCCAACCACTACTGCTGTGTCCTCTTCCGGGATGAAGGGGATGAGTCTACGTAGCATGCGGAGCAGATGATGAGAACCGCTGACGACTGATCCTATTTGTGCATCCATCGTCATGTCTGTGTCAAAGATGACTCTGAGACTTTTGACTTTATTGCTTGGTTTGTCCGAGGATGGTGGGTGGTGTCCATGTGGTCCTGGAGATGGATTTCCTATTTGCGTGAAGGGTGAGTAGCTCTGTTTTGGATCCGTTGAGTTTGAGGGAGCTTTCCGTCATCCAATTGTCGATCAGTGTAAGGCATTTTCCTAGTTCATGAAATTGGTCTTTTTTGTTGGTGTTTCGAAGGTACAGCTGCGTGTCGTCCGCATAGGAGTGGTAGCACAGGTCCTGTTTGCTGATGATTTTGAGGAGCGGGCGGATGTAGATGTTGAAGAGTACGGGTGAGAGAGGTGATCCTTGAGGGACTCCGCATGTGATGGTCCGTGTTTCTGATGTGAAATCTCCAAGTTTCACGGTCTGAGTGCGATTTTCTAGAAAAGATGCAAACCACGGTAGGGCCGCATCAGAGACTCCTGCTACTTCCTTGAGTCGCGTGAGCAATATGTTGTGGTCTACCGTGTCGAAGGCTGCACTAAGTATAATGTGTTATACTTGTTTCAACTGAACGTTGGATATAATACTTTTGGAATTAACTTTACGTGTGTTAATGTTACATGCTGTTGGGCATATGCATGCTGGATGTTCGCCCCCCTTTTGATTTTTGATTTTCTACAGTGATACTGATATTCCCATTCCATACTGGATTTCAGACTTATATGCAGTCAACTGATTCTGGAGATATATTCTATCCACAGAGGACATCTAGTGGCGCCAAATGATACTGCACTTAAAGTTTTCCCAACAAGCATAGGCAGTTTCATAAGCTGTTCCATATTAACTATATGCTAGACGACTACATGCTACTGCGTAGTGTGGGGGGTGCGGAGAGGGCCGTGGGCCCGGGTGCAACATTTAGGGAGGTGAAATTCCGTGCCAGTGTGTGTCACTACTGGCTGCCTCCTCCTGTATTTACTTTCCTGTGTCCCCGCGCTCTGGCCGCCATGTTCAGTCTCCGGTGCCCTGTGATTGAGCGTATGGAGTCATGTGCGGTGGCGGGGCTGGCCTGTCCACAATCGCGGTATATCCTGGAGTCCCGCCTCTGCACATGTACAGATTCTAGCACCCTGTGATTTGGAGATTGGGGTCATGTGCGAAGGCAGGACTCCAGGAGCAACCGCAATTGTTAACAGGCCAGCCCCGCCACCACACATGACCTCATACGCCCAATAACAGGGTGCCGGAGTCTGAACATGGCGGACACAAGAAATGGAGATTGTGAGCCGCCAATGTCTTCTCCTCCTCCTCTCTTCCGGACCGATGGAGGAAGAGAAGGTGGGACTCCCTCGTGATCGTGAGAGCCGTGTTGCTGGCCCCGGGGGAGTGGACACGGTCTGGGGAGAGGGAGCAGCCAGCCAGAGAGAGAGAGTAGAAGAGCAGCTAGAGTCATGCTGTGTAGTGGTCAGTATAGGAATACTGTAGGTAGGATAGTGTAGTGGTCAGTGTAGTGGAAAGTGTAGTGTAGTGGACAGTATAGTGGGTAGTGTAGTGTAGTGGTCAGTATAGGAATCAGGTAGGTCAGTGTATTGTAGTGGTCATTGTAGTGGTCAGTATAGTGGTCAGTGTAGTGCAGTGGACAGTATAGTGTAGTGGACAGTGTAGTGGTTATTGTAGTGTAGTGGTCAGCATAGGAATCAAATAGGTCAGTGTAGTGGTCAGTGTAGGAATCAGGCTGGTCAGTACTATTGTAGGAAGGGAAGTGACAGGACTTGGGGAGTGCTAAAAATCAGCAAGTTAGGGGGCGCAAATGACTTGCCTTGCCCTGGGCGCTGACAACCCACGCTACGCCACTGACTACATGAAGGACATTGCCACTTTAAAGGCGATGCTGAATATCTTGATAAGACAATCCTTTTATTCTAGAACATGGAGAGTTGAGCGGTATCGTGTAGAGCAGGGGTGCCCAACCAGTGGCCCGCGGAGCCCTCTGATGTGATCCACGACCTCCTGCTCTAGTATGAAATAAAATTGAATAGAATATTATTATTAAAGGTAAGTTTATTACTAAAATGACAGTGTATATATGGGCATATCTGTTCTGCAGTGGTTACTGGGCTGCTTTCAAACTGATCCACAGATACAGAGAAGTGCATCTGTGGGTTACCTGCACTGAGCCATAGACTTGTATTACCTGCGAGTTTGGTGTGCTTTCTGAAAGTTCACCACACCTACAGGATATAATAGAAGTCCATGGCAAAGTGCAGCTATCCTGGAGGAAAGCCACAGATGAACTGTGCTGCATCCGTGATGTAGGTAAACAACCATGCATCAGTGTGAAAGCAGCCTTAGGCCCCTTTCACACAGTCAGTCCTCTAAGGAGTGGAAGATGTGAATGTACTTGTGTCCGTTTACAAACGCTTATTTCCAATCCAATCCACAAGAAAAAAAAAGAGACTAGAGTAGGCCCTATAGAGCCGGGCTGCCATCTACCTTAGGGTTGCCACCCTTCATCAAGCCAAACCCGAACACTTTAGCGGCACAGGGCACGTTTTTTTACGTAGTATACACAATCAGATAATAAAAGACAGTGGTATTGCAGTGCGCTGCGGCAAACAGTGGGTGTGGCCAAACTGCTCTTGCTGACATTGTGGCTCCCCCTCAGTGATGCCAAACCTGCCCCCAGACAGCAGCCCGCATCTCCCGAATGGCAACAGATTTTTGTGTGACTACCTCAGTTACTTGGGGAGCCACAGCCCAGTCTAAATAATGTGTCTGGGTTTCAGGCAGACTGAAACCCGGACACAAGATCCCAAACCCGAACTGTCCGGGTGAATCCTGGACAGGTGGCAACCCTAATCCACCTGCTCAGCTCATTGTGGCCCGTGACCAGTTACCAAGTCGCTTAAGTGGCCCTTGCTCTTCAAAAGGTTGGGCACCCCTGGTGTAGAGTAACCCCCAGATTTGGTACGCCTCTGTATTTCTTCCCTGGGCAGTGCCGGTTTATGGGGGCTCATCGGGAGGCATATGTCTGGAGGCGGGGGAATCGTGGGGGGGAATGGAAATACAACCTCACTAACCTTTGTTCCCTTTTTTTGTTTTTGCTGTTATGTTCTCCATACACAGGGTGGGGCTGTATCCACGAGGATGACTGCACTGTTAATATAAACTGATAATAATGAATCCATGATGGGAAGGTACGTTTACTGTTTACTTTCTATTGTTACCAACTTTAATGGCATCCCAGTCTTAGTCCGTAGGGTTCAATATTGAGTTGGCACACCCTTTGCAGCTGTAACAGCTTCAGCTCTTCTGGGAAGGCTGTTCACAAGGTTTAGGAGTGTGTCTATGGTAATGTTTGACCATTCTTCCTGAAAGAATTTGTATTTCTATCCATCCAGTACTGAGATCTACACTGTCCAAACAGGTGACACACTTTTCTGATTAACGGAGAACTCTATGCGGCATTTTGGGTGTGTGTAAGTTTTCATGACACAATCGACAGAAATACAAATTCTTTCAAATGAACTCTCACACATGTATTTTGACAATAGATTTATCTATTTGTCTGGAGGTCCACTTAACAGTGCCCTGATCATGCACACAAATATATTTACATATCCGAGTTAAAAGAGAAGTATGGCAATGTTTTTTTTTTTTTTTAATCGGTTCATTGCTGCGTCTGTCCCCCCCCCCAGGTCTAACACTGACAACCGAGTGATCAAACCACTGATCATTCGGTTCTCAGTGCTCCCTGGTGATTGTCAGTCATCAGCGCTCCACTGCGCTCACTGGACTGCTGGGCTGTAGAAGGGGCAAGAGCGACTGGCTCAGCCTCTCTGGGCTCATTGAGTGCCGATCCAGGCATGTGCGCAGATCCCGACCATATGGTCGCAATCTTTTCCGAGCCTGGATCGCCTCTGTGACATCACCCGAAAGAAGGCTTCAGCCCGCTGTCTGCTGAAAATGGGTCACAGGAGTGCAGAACCAACAAGCTTTGGCTATGCTTAAAGCTAAAGTTAAAGCAAGTTAAAACACTTTGGCCCAGATTCACGTAGGAGATACAACGTATCTCTGAGTCTGAGCCGTCGTATCTTGGCACCTGATTCAAAGAATCAGATACGCCAGAATTTGTATAAGATACGACCATTGTAAGTCTCCTACGCCGTCGTATCTTAACTGCATATTTACGCTGGCCGCTAGGGGCGTGTACTCTGATTTACGCCTAGAAATATGTAAATCAGCTAGATACGCCTATTCACGAACGTACGCCCGGCCGTCGCAGTACAGATACGCCGTTTACGTAACGCTTTTTCCGGTGTAAAGTTACCCCTGCTCTATGAGGCGTAGATGAGGCGTACCAATGTTAGGTATGGACGTCGGAACAGCGTCAAATTTTTCACGTTTTACGTCGTTTGCGTAAGTCGTTCGCGAATAGGGCTGGGCGTCATTTACGTTCACGTCGAAAGCATTGGCTTCTTGCGGGTTAATTTGGAGCATGCGCACTGGGGATACTTTCACGGACAGCGCATGCGCCGTTTGGAGAAAGCGTCATTTACGTGGGGTCACAATACATTTACATAATACACGCCCACATCTTCCACATTTTAATTAGGCGGACTTACGCCAGCCTATTTACGCTACGCCGCCGCAACTTTGCTTTGAGAATACTGCACTTGCCTGACAAAGTTGCGACGGCGTAATGTAAATAGGATACGTTACGCCCGCACAAAGATGTGCTCTCCTACGTGAATCCGGGCCATTATATAAGCTCTTGTTCACCGCCATGGCTATAGGCATTTATGAAGATATTCATTAGGGATGAGCTTCGAGTTCGAGTCGAACTCTTGTTCGACTCGAACATTGCCTGTTCGCCTGTTTGGCGAACAGCGAACAATTTGGGGTACAGCGAACAATTTGGGGTGTTCTAGGCAAATTCGAAAAGCCACGGAACACCTTGTTAAAGTCTATGGGAGAAATCTAAAGTGTTAATTTTAAAGGCTAACATGCAAGTTATTGTCCTAAAAAGTGTTTGGGGACCCGGGTCCTGCCCCAGGGGACATGTATCAATGCAAAAAAAAAGTTTTAAAAACAGCCGTTTTTTCAGAAGCAGTGATTTTAATAATGCTTAAAGTGAAACAATAAAAGTTAAATATATCTTTAAATTTCATACCGGGGGGGGTGGGGTGTATAGTATGCCTGTGAAGTGGCGCATGTTTCCCGTGCTTAGAACTATCTCTGCACAAAGTGTAATTTCTGAAGGAAAAAGTCATTTAAAATCACTCGCGGCTATAATGAATTGTCAGCTCCCGGTAATTCAGAGAAAAGTCATTCATAAAAATAAAAAATAAAAACGTGGGGGTCCCCCCAAATTCAATCACCAGGCCCTTCAGGTCTGGTATGGATATTAACCACTTAAGGACCACCGCACGACTATACGTCGGCAGAATGGCACGGCTGGGCACATGGACGTATATATACGTCCCCTTTAGCTCCATGACCGCGCCCGTGGGACCCGCGGACCCGATCGCCGCGGGTGTCCTGCGATCGGGTCACAGGAGCTGAAGAACGGGGAGGGGTGAGTGTAAACAAACCTTCCCCGTTCTTCACTGTGGCAATGTCAGTGATTGTCTGTTCCGTGATATAGGGAACAACGATCACTGACGTCACACAACCAGCCCCGCCCCACCTCCCTACAGTAATAAACACACATGAGGTCACACTTAACCCCTACAGCGCCCCCTAGTGGTTAATCCCTTCACTGCCATTGTCATTTTCACAGTAAACAGTGAATTTTTATAGCACTTTTCGCTGTGAAAATTACAATGGTCCCAAAAATGTGTCAAAATTGTCCGATGTGTCTGCCATAATGTCGCAGTCACAAAAAAAATCACTGATCGCCGCCATTGGTAGTAAAAAAAAAAATATTAATAAAAATGCCATAAATATATCCCCTATTTTGTAAACGCTATAAATTTTGCGCAAACCAATCGATAAACGCTTATTGCGATTTTTTTTTACCAAAATGTAGAAGAATACGTATCGGCCTAAACTGAGGAAAAAAAATGTTTTTTTGTATCTTTTTTTTTTTTCAAAATTGTCGCTATATTTTTGTTTATAGCGCAAAAAATAAAAACCGCAGAGGTGATCAAATAAAACCAAAAGAAAGCTCTATTTGTGGGAAAAAAAGGATGCCAATTTTGTTTGGGAGCCATGTCGCACGACCGCGCAATTGTCAGTTAAAGCGACGCAGTGATGAATCGCACAAAGGGGTGAGGTCCTTAACCTGCATAATGGCCCGGGTCTTAACCGGTTAAGGGGAACCCCACCATCAAATAAAAAAAAATGACATGGGGTTCCCCCCAAATATCCATTCCAGACCCTTCAGGTCTGGTGTGGATTTTAAGGGGAACTCCACCCCAAATGTAAAAAAAATGGCGTGGAGTTTCCCCAAAAATTCCACACCAGACCCCTTATCTGAGCACGTAACCTGGCAGGCCGCAGGAAAAGAGGGGGGATGAGAGAGTGCCACCCCTCCTGAACGGTACCAGGCCACATGCCCTCAACATTGGGAGGATGCTTTGGTGGTCTGTGACCCCTCAAAGCACCATGTCCCCATGTTGATGGGGACAAGGGCCTCATCCCCACAACCCTTGCCCTGTGGTTGTGGGGGTCTGCGGGCAGGGGGCTTATCGGAATCTGGAACAAAGGGGACCCCCATATCCTGCCCCCCCATGTGAATTGGTAATATGGTACATACACAGGTAGATACTATTTACTAATGTAGCGACCTGCTCCTGTTGGGCTGGCACTGCTTTAAATTTAGAGGGGAGTGTTAGTTGACGCAGACACATATAATTTTGGCTAAATTTGGCCTCTGTTCCAGCCATGTGCTGGGAGTGACCACCATTGTTCGCCTGGGGGTGTTGTTACCACCCGAGGCCAAGGGTGGCAGCAGCTAAGTCAGGGTGGTATTGGGTGTTCCTCCTCGGCAGCCAATCAGTGGGAGGGATCGTCTCGCTGTACATGCTGGGTAGGGGTACTTAAGAAGCAGACGCCATCGGACTGGGTCGTCGTCGGTCTGTTGTCCCACCACCTCGTGGCCCTCCTGGCCGGGAGTGCGTGCTCCTGAAATCCTGGCTCCGGGACCATGTTGGTCCGGGGGTTGTGATCTGTCTAAAGTAGGCCCAGTAGTCTGTGTCTGCCCTCTCAAGGTGATCCTGTGCTTGCTGTCCATCCTGGAGAGAGGAAGCCGCTTGATGAAGGAAACCAGGGGAGCACCAATCCTGGAGAGGACCATGCAAGAGGCTGGTATCTTGGGAAGACCTGGAAACTTCATCGAAGGATGCACCATACACTGAGAGGCTTGATGGTGATCGCCTCTCAGGCCTCAGTTCTACAGAAGTTAATCTGGAGAGATCCGTGTGCTGAATCCTGTGTTAGGGGATTCTGGACAGAAAGTGTCTCCTCTTAAAGGAAGGTCTGGGGCAGAGACTGTACTTTATTCCATGCGCCATTCAAGCTGCTAGGTCAGTGAGAGGGACCTATCTGGGTGAGCATAACCCACTCTGGCTAGAGTGGCGACAAGAACTGTTTGTGTCACGTACCTGGTGATGGGAGCCCGATGTGCAGGGAGCAGCCTCTCGTAAGCCTCTGACTCAGGAGCCCCTGGTAGAGCAGACAGGGGGTCAAGTGTACAGAGGGGCACAAGTGCCTAGTAGTTGACTGGGTAGTCGCTGGAAGCGGAAGCAGGATGAAGCACTGGGGTCCTGGCAGGATGCTGGCAGCAGGCTGGAGCAACGGAGTGGCACTTGTGGAACAGGAATTAAGCAGGTCAGGCAAGCCGGGTCAACACAGATGAGCAGATCAGAGCCAGAGCAAAGTCCAAAGGGGTAGTCAAGGTTCAGGCCGTGTCGGTATAACAGGCGGGCAAAGACAGAGTCAAGGGTTAAGCAGGTGCGGAGGTCAGACGTAGCCGGGGTCAGAGGCGGGTTGCAAACAAGAGAGGTCAGTGGAAGCCGGGTCAGGTAATCAAGAAACAACAGGTACACAGATGCAGGTTCTCCAGGGAAACGCTGTAGACAGGACAGCAAGCTGGTGAGGGATCAGACTGTTTATATAGGGAGTCTTGGCGCCAAACACTGTCAACATGCGCGCGCACCCGTACGTGCGCATGCGCGGGCAAACGCGCACGCACCGGGAACGGATTCTCCTGACACGAGAAGGTCATCCATGACATTGCCCCCCCTCTACCGGCAGCCTCCGGATGCCCAACTGGGCCAACCTATTCGGGTGTGCCCTCTTAAAGGCCAGAATCAGTCTCTTGGCATGGATGTTAGTCTCTGGTTCCCAGGAATTCTCATCCGGGCCATAGCCCTTCCACTTCACCAGATATTGAATCTGGTTGCGCCTCTTCCTGCAGTCCAGGATGGACTCCACCTCAAATTCCTCTTCGCCATCGACAAGTACTGGTTTTGGAGGACCGGCATTCCGGTTGGTGAAAGGGTCCGGGACTGTAGGTTTGAGTAAAGCCACGTGAAAGACTGGGTGGATCCGGAAGGAGGCAGGTAATTTTAACTCATAGGCTACTTCATTAATTTTCCTGAGGATCTGGTAGGGACCTACAAACTTGGGACCTAATTTCTTAGATGGGCAGGCCAGTTTTAGGTTCAGGGTAGACAGCCAGACTTGGTCCCCTGGCGATAGATGAAGTTCTCCTCTCCTCCTCCTGTCAAACACCTCCTTATTGTACTCCTGGGTTTTCTCCATTGTTTCCTGGAGCAGCTTATTGTTGGTGGTGAAGAAATCCAGGGTTTCTTGGGCAGCTGGTACTGAACATTCCGGAATGTTGTTGGAAAGAAACAATGGGTGAAAACCGTAATTGGCAAAAAATGGAGACTGCTTGGTAGCGGAATGAACAGAGTTATTGTAGGCACATTCTGCAAGGGGCAACAAGGGGCAACAGGGAGGCCCAATCATTCTGAGAAAAACTTGAAAAGCAGCGCAGATACAGCTCTGGCTCTGCTGCCCTTGTTCAGGATTCTACGTAGCTTCTGCAGTCCCGGAATAACTGTGGCCACCAGAAGGTACGCTGGAAAAGTTCAGATGTTTTGTGGACTCCGAAATGGCCGGCTAATTCATGATCATGACAAGACTTGAGGACTGCTACCCGTAGTTGCTGGGGCACAAAGATCCTATCCTTGTTCCATAATAGGTTGTCTCTTAACTGTAGGGTTGGAACTTATGGTGTAAGGATCTCTGAGGAAGCCTGCTTGATTTGGGACAGGAGGTCCCCTTGTAGCACAAGGAAGTTGCCAGTGGTTAGAATGGTGTCTGGGGAAGAAGGAGCCTCCGGCCCATTAAACATCCGGGAGAGTGCATCAGGTTTGGTGTTTTTTGACCCGGGTCTGTAGGTAATGTGGAAGAGAAATCGGGTAAAAAAGAGTGCCCACCTGGCCTGGCGTGGCTTCAGCCTCTTTGCACTCTTCAGGTACTCCAAGTTCCTGTGATCGGTAAAGATCAGGATAGGGTGTGCTGCACCCTCCAGAAGGTAGCGCCATTCCTCGAGGGTGGCTTTAATCGCCAGGAGTTCCCTGTCTCCGACATCATAATTTCTCTCCGCTTCCGATAACTTGCGGGAGAAAAATGCGACTGGATGCAGCAGGGCCTTGGGCCCCTGTCTCTGGGAAAGCACCACTTCGACCGCCACTTCCGATGCGTCAACTTCCAGGATGTAGGGTAAGGTTGGATCAGGATGTTTTAAGATGGAGGCCGAAGTGAACAGTCCCTTTAGGGTAGAAAAAGCAGCCTGGGCTTCGGGAGACCACTGGAACCGAGTGCCTTGCCTGGTTAAATCTGTAATGGGGGTGATGATGGAGGAGAAGCCCTTAATACATTTTCGGTAGAAGTTTGCGAATCCCACGAAGCTCTGGATCGCTTTCTTGTCGGTGGGAGCGGACCAGTCCATAATGGCGGTGACCTTCTGTGGATCCATTTTAATACCTTCTGCCGAAATGATTAGACCCAGGAATTGGATGCTCTCTCGCTCAAATTCGCACTTCTCGGATTCGGCATATAGATTATGTTGACGGAGCCGGGCGAGTACTTTTCCAACGTGTTCTTGATTGTCTGACAGGGAAGAGAAGAAGATCAAGATGTCATCCAAATAAATTATGACAAACAGGTCAAGGTACTCTCTGTAAATGTCATTTACAAAATGTTGAAAAGTTGCAGGAGCGTTACACAGACCGAAGGGCATGACAAGGTATTCAAAATGCCCGAATCGGGTTGCGGAACGCGGTCTTCCATTCGTCGCCATCTTTTATGCGAACTAGGTTATAGGCCCCGCGGAGATCAAGTTTAGTGAAGATGGTAGCAGCTCCAAGTCTCTGAAATAATTCGGGGACCAGCGGAAGAGGGTACCTATTCTTGATTGTAATTTTATTTAAGTCCCGGTAGTCTACGCAGGGGCGTAGGGAATGGTCCTTCTTCTCTACAAAGAATATTCCTGCTCCAGAAGGAGATGTGGAAGGACGTATGAAGCCTCTTTCTAAATTTTCGTCTATATAAGACTTTAAGGCAACCAGTTCCAATTCGGTCAGAGGGAAGATCCTACCGAAAGGGATCTCCGCCCCTGGAAGGAGCTCAATTGGGCAGTCGTAAGACCTATGTGGTGGTAGGGTTTCAGCGCCCTTTTTACTGAAAACGTCCAAAAAACTGTGGTAGGCCTCTGGGACTAATAGACGGTTTTCGGCTTCGTTTTCCAGACATAATAGGGGGGATGAGTTGACGGCAGGTTCTTGAAGACAATGCTGGCGGCAATAAGAAGAAGGGAAATGGATCTTCCCAGAATCCCAATCAATCTGTGGGTTATAAGCCCTCAGCCAGGGCATGCCCAGAATGATAGGGAACATTGGGGACTCGATGATATCCAGGCAAAGTAACTCCCAGTGGTTATTGGAGATGAGAGCGTAGAGAGGCATAGTTTCTTGTGTAACAGGGCCGGATCTGATGGTAGATCCATCGGCTAAATGGACGGAAAGTTTCTGGCGTCTGGGTCGCAGCGAAATGCCATGTTGGGAGGCAAAAGAAGCGTCCATGAAGCCGCTACAGGCACCAGAGTCAATAATTGCGGGGACCTGGACGTTCCTTCCTGGGAGCTGTAAAGAGATGGAAATAGCCAGATGAGTGTCAATGTTACGTAATGTGGGAGAAAAGGCAGATGAGAGGGTTGAGCACTTACGAATCTTGGCCGAGCAAGTCCTCACATAGTGGCCTGATTCTCCGCAATACAGACACAGGTTGTTAGTCCGCCGCCGCTGACGCTCTTCCGGGGTCAGAGATGGGCGGAGCAGGCCTAGCTGCATTGGTTCCGAAGTATCGGTGGAGGCTGGTACAGGGTTGGGAGGAGCTGGGTAAGGGGAACGGGGTACACGTGGCATCATCCAAACTGGGCGTGCAGATGCGCTGGGATGCGTGTTGGACGTGCGTTCAGCTCGGCGTTCCCTTAATCGCCTATCGATCTGTACGGACAAAAGAATGAGTGCTTCAAGCGTGGCAGGGATGCCAACTCGGGCTAGTTCATCCTTTAAAGGTTCCGATAGGCCCATACGGAACTGGTGACGCAGGGCAGCATCATTCCAATTGGTATCGGAGCTCCACTATCTGAACTCTGCCACGTAGTCTTCTACTGCCCTGCGCCCCTGTTGTAGTGTACTCAATGCCGCTTCTGCGGTTGCCGCCAGCTGGGTATCTTCATAAATGAGGTCCATTGCTTGGAAAAAGGTAGTCAGTGACTCGAGGAAATCCTCCTTACGTTCCAAAAGGCGATGGGCCCAAGTCTGAGGTTCACCTGATAGCACTGAGATAACGAATCCTACTTTTGTGGATTCGAGTAAAAAGGTCCTGGGTTGCAGGGCGAAAAAGAGCTCACAAGCATTACGAAAAGCTCTGTACTTGGTTCGGTCCCCATAAAATCTTTCTGGGGTGGGGACTCTGGGCTCAGGCGGTAGCATCACGACTGAGGGGCCCGTGGAGGTTCCAGATGCGGCCGGGGCTGCTGCGGACAGAGTCTGAATGCGCCCTTCCAGGCGGGCATATCCTTCTTGCAGAGTTCTTACAGCGGTCGTGAGGCCATCCAGGTGACGACATAAGTCCTCCATGGGAGACGCTCCCTGCGTGGGCTCGGACATGGCTGTCCTGTACTGTCACGTACCTGGTGATGGGAGCCCGATGTGCAGGTAGCGGCCTCTCGTAAGCCTCTGACTCAGGAGCCCCTGGTAGAGCAGACAGGGGGTCAAGTGTACAGAGGGGCACAAGTGCCTAGTAGTTGACTGGGTAGTCGCTGGAAGCGGAAGCAGGATGAAGCACTGAGGTCCTGGCAGGATGCTGGCAGCAGGCTGGAGCAACAGAGTGGCACTTGTGGAACAGGAATTAAGCAGGTCAGGCAAGCCGGGTCAACACAGATGAGCAGATCAAAGAGCCAGAGCAAAGTCCAAAGGGGTAGTCAAGGTTCAGGCCGTGTCGGTATACCAGGCGGGCAAAGACAGAGCCAATGGTTAAGCAGGTGCGGAGGTCAGATGTAGCCGGGGTCAGAACCGGGTTGCAAACAAGAGAGGTCAGTGGAAGCCGGGTCAGGTAATCAGGAAACAACAGATGCAGGTTCTCCAGGGAAACGCTGTAGACAGGACAGCAAGCTGGTGAGGGATCAGACTGTTTATATAGGGAGTCTTGGCGCCAAACACTGTCAACGTGCGCGCGCACCCGTACATGCGCCACTGACACGTGCGCATGCGCGCAAGCGCGTACCAACGCGCGCATGCGCGGGCAGACGCGCACCAACGCGCACGTGTCGGGAACGGATTCTCCTGACACTGGAAGGTCGTCCATGACAGTTTGCTGGAAGCAGGAGTGTTTCCTTATTGAAATAATGCAACTGAACCTATCTACCTGTTTACCCTCCCACCCCTTCAACCACTTCTTCCTTCTTTACCAAATTCTGCAAATAAATCTTAGGCCCCGTACACACGTCCGAGAAACTCGACGAGCAAAACACATAGTTTTGCTCGTCGAGTTCCTTGTGAAGCCGACAAGGATCTCGGCGAGCCAAGTTTCCTCATTGACTAACGAGGAAATAGAGAACATGTTCTCTATTTGGCCCGACAAGATCCTCGTCGGTTTCCTCGGCCAAAAGTGTACACATGACCGGGTTTCTCGGCAGAATACGGCTCCGATCGAGTTTCTGGCTGAATTCTGCCGAGAAACTCGGTCGTGTGTACGGGGCCTTAAAAAAGAGGTGTAAAGTGTGGAGATTGAGCATTTTCAACTCTCGTCTACTACCCTGGACGGCGAGAAGATAGAGGTGACATGCTGCTCAAAACTAACCAGCGGCTCCTTCGGGGGTAGTGCTACACTAATTAGTAGATTTTAGTTAGAGGTATCAGAGTAAAGGGGGCTGAATACATATGCACGCCACACTTTTCACATATTTATTTAAAAAAAATAATGAAAACCATTTATAATTTTCCTTGCAATCCACAATGATGAGCCACTTTGTGTTGGTCTATCACATAATATCCCAATAAAATACATTTACGTTTTTGCTTGCGATATGACAAAATGTGGAAAATTTTAAGGGGTATGAATACTTTTTCAAGTCACTGTATGTGTGAAATCTAAGCACTGCTACATCTGATTTCTAGTCTTACTAGATTTGGAGGGAGATTTACTAAGGTCACGATTGTACTGTTCACTTTGAGAAAGCAAAGCCTTGCCTCTACCAAGATGGCTGCCTCCACATAGTGCTGAACAAAGCATAGTAAGTCAGTTACTGGGATACCACAGACAATACTGGTGACTAGCCCCCTGTATTGGTGACTTGCCCTCATATGACTTTTTAGTCACATATTTTAGAGTTCAGTTCCTCTTTAATACAGCTGAGAATTTTATCATAATTTGCAACAGTTGCCCCATGTTATTGAGCTTCCCATCTGCATGTACCCATATTTTTTTACTGCGTTTGCTTTCCCCAGAGGTACTCCAAACCGTCTCTAACATACCTTATCAAACCACGGCTTAAGTGGTGTGTTATTAAATAACTGATCCATTCTCAGAGGGAAGAGATACACATTGCTATAAGACGACAGGGTTGGAAATTGTTGTTTTGCTCTCTTTTCATCTTCCTCGCTGGTAATATTCTCCAGTCCTTTCATGAAGAAGACCACCGGTCGGTCAGGGTAGACTCGTGCGGCTGATTCAATGGCACAAAGTACCAGGGATGGTGGATTCATTCTGTCCGTGGTCTCCATAAATAAGATTCCATTTCCTTCTCTTAGAATGGTGGAAGCACCGAACGAATTGGCGTTGTTCCAGATTACAAAGTACTTGGAAAGGAGGAGATCCGAAATTAGACCAATTCTATATTTAAAAGAGGACCTGCTAACATAGGCTAAAGTCACTGCCATAATGAACATAGTGCATATTTTTAGTTTTTTTCTGCATGACCGTGGAATACTGTGGTTGAGCTACAAGAAAAACAGAATTATATTATATAAAATCCAATGTGCACATTTATTAAAGATAAGCATGAGAAATGTTTGGGTGAATGCTTATTGCAGCAGAACAAGAAGCGGGAGCATCACAGCAGTATGTTTGTTCCTGAGTTATATCTACACCCAACAAAAAATAAATGTATTGCAGCTTACCAGCCCTATAATGGATGTGGTGGCTACATTTATTTACAGAAAAATTAATATTATACAGGATTTATATATCACCAACAGTTTGCACAGCACTTTACAACATGAGGGCAGAAAGTACAGTTACAATACAATTCAATACAGGAGGAATCAGAGGGCCCTGCTTGTTAGAGCTTGCAATCTAAAAGGGAGGGTCAAGTGATACAAAAGTTAATAACTGTGGGGGGTGAACTTATGGAGAAATACCTATTAAGCACTTGAGGACAGCCTCCTGCACATATACGTCGGCAGAATGGCACGGCTGGGCACAGGCACGTGTATGTAGGTCGCCTTTAAGAGCCCAGCCGTGGGTCGCACGGGCACGCGACCCAGTCCAAAGCTCAGTGACCGCGGTTGCGGGACCCGCAGACCCGATCGCCGCCGGTGTCCCGCGATCGGTCACCGGAGCTAAAGAACGGGGAGAGGTGAGTGTAAACAAACCTTCCCCGTTCTTTACAGTGGCAGTGTCATTGATCGTCTGTTCCCTGATATAGGGAAAGACGATCAATGACATCACACGTCCAGCCCTGCCCCCTACAGTTAGAAACACATATGAGGCCACACTTAACCCCTACAGCGCCCCCTAGTGGTTAACTCCTAAACTGCAATTGGCATAATACACTAATGACTGACAATAGAGTGCTAAATGAGAGTAGAAATGTACCTGAAATATGTTTAAAAGAAAGCATGCCATGTCAGTCTTCTCCGCTAGGTTTTCACTTGACGATGGCTATGAAAGAAAACATTTGGAAGGAGGAATTTGTCCATTTGCTTTCATTGCTTCCTTCAAGCAAAGAGTTCCTCAAAATAGAGAAGGAGAAGGCTGATGTGGATGATAGGAAAAGGCCGGTTGCTAAGAATTTGAATAATTGGCTCCAGGCCTTTTGCATATATGCAAGCATAGTATGTGAGAAGCACCCAGAGCGTAGCATGGGATTGTTTCATCACATAGATATTATATTAGAAGCGTATAAAAATTTCAGCGGATATGGGTGGTTCGTCTATGATGAACAATTCAGACAAAAATTGGCAGTACACAAAAATCTGCCCTGGGGTAGCAAGGATATCAGCCTTTGGTTGAATCTATTGCTGCCACAGAGGCTTCCGGTAGCACGCCAATTGCCTTTAGCAAATAGTACGGTCACATTTTATAAAAAAGGTATTTGCTTTGCGTTTAACGATACGCAGTGCAAGTGGGCGGCTAATTGTGGGTACAGGCATGAATGTGCTTTCTGCTCGGGCCCACATTCAGTGGAAAAATGCTTTAAGAAAATGGCTGCAAATCAGAATCAAGGTAAGGAGCCCTTTCTTAAAGGCACCATCGCCAGTGAATATCCAAAGCATGCGACCTTGGCTTCACAGATATCCAGATCAACAGACAGCAGCCATGCTACTTAGTGGTTTCATTGAGGGTTTTCAATTGCCGGCCTTTAATAGACAAGGTTGTACAATTGTAAAAAATATGAATTCGGTTAAGGAGTTAAAATATATTGTGCAAAAGAAAATTGACAGTGAAATCAAAGCTCAAAGAATAGCGGGACCGTTTGAAGCCCCGCCATTTTTGAACTTTCGAATCTCCCCATTGGGTATTATACCAAAAAAATAACCTAACAAATACAGAGTAATCCACCATTTATCGTTTCCGGAAGGCAAGTCCCTCAACGATCAAATTCCAGATGAAATCTGTTCAGTGGAGTACGCGTCGTTTGAAGAGGCAATAATACTGGTGAGAAAATTGGGCCCAAATGCTCTATTAGCCAAAACAGATGTCAAATCAGCTTTTAGATTGTTGCCTATTCACCCGAGCTGTTTCAACTCACTGGACATTTATTTTGATCAAAAATACTATTTCGATAAATGCCTACCGATGGGGTGTTCCCTTTCTTGTAAATATTTTGAGGCATTTGCCAGCTTCGTCGAATGGGTTTGGAAAGGGATTTCAGGATCTCCATACATTTTACATTATCTAGATGATTTCTTAATTTTAGGAGCTCAAGAATCGGAGGAATGTATGGACAACCTGAAATAGTTTTTTGAGATATGTGAAGACTTTGGCATCCCTTTGGTGAAAGAAAAGACAGTTTTTCCAGTTAATTGCCTAGAATTTTTAGGCATTACAATTGACACAGTCAGGATGGAATTTAGGCTGCCAAGAGAAAAATTAAATGCAATTTCTGAATTGCTAATAATTTTGCTGCGTAAAAAGGTTACATTGAAACAAATGCAGAAATTGCTAGGGTTTCTGGCATTTGCAACCAGAGTATTACCGGTAGGGAGAATATTCTCAAGGCGGCTGTACTTTGCTATAGCAGGTCTGAAAAGTCCTTATTCTCATGTTCGCTTGACTACAGATATGAAGGAGGACATGATAGTGTGGATACAGTTCTTGTCTCACTTTAACGGTCGCACCATGTTGCAGCATGACTTTGTGTCAGTAGAGGAGTTCCATTTGGCAACGGATTCTGCAGGTTCAGTAGGCTTTGCTGCAATTTGGGGCCATCATTGGTGTGCAGAAAAATGGCCGGTAAGATGGAAAACCACAGGTTTTTTGAAAAATAGTGTCTTTATAGAACTATTCCCTATTATTGTGGCAATAGAAATATGGGGAGAGCATTTTCGTGACCATCGCCTGCTGGTCAGCACTGATAATAGAGGGGTGATTTTCGCTGTAAATTGCCTGGCTTCAAAATCACCTCCGGTTAATAAATTGTTACGGTATTTGGTGTCACAATGCCTGTTGCTAAATATTTGGCTAACAGCAAAATATATTGCAGGTAAGGATAACATTGTAGCAGATGCTCTTTCTCGATTTCAGATGTCGCAATTTTTCAAGCTGTTACCAGAGGCGGACAAGATAGGTATGGTATGTCCGCACAGCCTTTGGAGCCTGGTTTAATCTACGAGAATATAAAGCAGTCGTTGGCTCCAAAAACTTGGATGAGCTACTCCTCAGCATGGTTTTCATGGATAGCTTATTTTAACGCACAAAAAGTCTCTTGGTCCTCCGTGAATAAGGACATGGCTCTGTCGTTTCTCAATAACTTAATGGAGAAAGACTTTTCTTAGTCACACATTAATAAGATACTGTGTGGGGTGTCATTTTTTCTAAAGCTAAAGGGTTTGGTTTCACTTTTTATTTTTTTCTCAGTGAGTCGGGCACTGAAAGGTTACAAAAGAACAAACCTTTCAGTGGATACCAGACAGTCAATTTCGCCTGAAATTTAAAAAAAACTTTGTTTAGTCTCCAAGCGAATTTGCTTCTCGGAATATGAAGCCAAATTGTTTAAAGCGGCGTTTTCGGTTTGTTTTTTCGCAGCTTTAAGAATTTCGGAGTTAATCCCAAATAACAAAAAAGCATTCAATGGCCTCCAATTCGAATCGGTGAACCAAGAAGAAAATCGCGTTCGCATTTTACTGCGTCGTTCGAAAACCGATCAATTGGGCAAAGGTTCATGGATTAGTCTCTATCAGAGTGGCGATCCAGAAATTTGTCCAGTTCGTTTGTTGCATAATTATCTGATCGCTCGTCCAGTTGGCCATGATTTATTGTTTGTTCATGAGAATAATAATCCATTGACAAGATTCCAATTCAGTAGGATACTGGAAAAATGCCTGTGGGCTCTCAAGCTTGAAAATCTGCGATTGTCTTGCCATTCGTTTAGAATTGGGGCTGCATCTGAGGCAGCCAGACTGGGCTTAGATAAAAATAAGATAAAGGAAATTGGAAGATGGAAATCGAATGCGTACATGTCTTATGTGAGACCTAATGTTCAGTTTTAAATTTCAGGTACCCGAAAGATGGTATGGATAATCGGGCATTTGTGTTTTGGGCAAATAAGAGAGCTGCGAACAGGATTTATGGAGAAAATTTGAATTTGAATCTAAATTTGTTTTAAATTCATTGGTTTGGCAGGAGAGGGATGGTCTGGGAGGAGTTAATGTTGGTGTTGGGAGAATTGGTTTATAAATGGTCATTTCCAGATATTCTACTCATACACTTGAGAGGCAACGATATCGGTAAATTAAAGACATTAGATCTGATGTTTAAAATACGATCTTCAATTAAAGAATTGAAGGCTGCTTCTCCTAACACTGTCATTGTTTTCTCCGAAATTGTGCCTCGTTTAATGTGGTTATGAATTGATGGATTAGGGATGAGCTTTGTGTTCGAGTTGAACCCATGTTCGACTCGTACATCGTATGTTTGACCGTTTGTCGAAATACAAACGTTACGGGCCGTTCGAGCCAAATTCGCGGGAGCCAGCGCCGAGCCGGCTCGCCGCGATGGGAAAAAGCTATCATAGAAGCGACGGGAATCCGACTTGGATTCCCGCCAATTCTAGCCACTGCGTTTGGTATGAATGTGAGGGAAAAGGGGTAAGGGGGTTTCAAATTCCCCGGCCCCCCTTTTCTAATGGGACAGGGGCAGCAGGAAGAAGTTTCAAGGCTCCCCTTTAGAGAGGTCAGGGACACATTGCAAGTAGGTCAGGGTACCTAGAAACAGGTGAGAGAAGGGGACCCTTGAAACCAGCTGCAGACACATCTGGAAGCCTGAGGAGAACCTATATATAGAGGGGGTTCTGCCTGAGGAGACCTGCCAGTTACCTCAGGAGGTCGTCAGCGGCGGAGCTCTGTCTGAATATGGAGCAAAACTTTTATGAGGAGGACTCCAGAGGTGACATGAAGACACTGCTTCATCAGCTGATAGAGAAAGCAGAGACAGGAGGAGGTGTGGAATGGCTGTGCAAGTGTCTCGACTTACCACACAAACGGGAGGAGGAAGAAATGGCCCCTGAAGCAAGCGGTGAAGGAGGAGAGTGCAGCGGGAGCAGCGTCGCCCGTCATAGCAGCGCTGTGTGCGGCAGTGAAGATGGTTTCTTCTCCTTTCATGTTCCGGAGCAGCTGGGTCAAGAGGCGGAGGCTGACGGTGTCATCACTGCAGGACGAGGAAAGAGGAAAGGAAAAGCTTGGCTGCCAATTAGCCCTCCGGTGGCGAAGAAGGGGAATACACCTTCAAAGGCGGAAAGAAGGAGACACAAGCTGGTGCAGGACAGAGCATGGCGAAGACAGGCAAGAGATCAGCTGCATCAGGTGTAAGACAGTCACCTAGGCAGCTCACAGCACTCAATAAAGGGGCAATCAGTAGCTGCAATAGTGAGGTGCCCAGTGGAGTGTCACAGTCAGAGTTGGGTTGGAGCACAGCAGGCAATGGTGTCAGCCCTTCACAGACAGCAAATATGCAAGGTGAGTTCGATCAGAAAGACATGTTAACTGCCTTGCATAAATCAATATTACAGCTAGCCTGTTTGTTTGTTGTCTGGGGGACCTACGGCTGGGGAGCACCAATTTTTCAAAGCTGGGCACCCCTTCCATAGACTCCCATGGACACAGTGAGGCATGCAGATGGACACCCTAGGCTTATACTCGAGTCAATAGGTTATCTGTTATTCAAGAGAATACAAAGAAAGACAGTGTGGCTAGTGTATGGAATGTACAAGAAAAACATGGTTCAGGCTTGATTAGTACTATTGATAATACACTAATGACTGACAATAGAGTGCTAAATGAGAGTAGAAATGTACCTGAAATATGTTTAAAAGAAAGCATGTCATGTCAGTCTTCTCCGCTAGGTTTTCACTTGACGATGGCTATGAAAGAAAAAATTTGGAAGGAGGAATTTGTCGATTTGCTTTCATTGCTTCCTTCAAGCAAAGAGTTCCTCAAAATAGAGAAGAAGAAGGCTGATGTGGATGATAGGAAAAGGCCAGTTGCTAAGAATTTGAATAATTGGCTCCAGCCCTTTTGCATATATGCAAGCATAGTATGTGAGAAGCACCCAGAGCGTAGCATGGGATTGTTTCATCACATAGATATTATATTAGAAGCGTACAAAAATTTCAGCGGATATGGGTGGTTCGTCTATGATGAACAATTCAGACAAAAATTGGCAGTACACAAAAATCTGCCCTGGGGTAGCAAGGATATCAGCCTTTGGTTGAATCTATTGCTGCCACAGAGGCTTCCGGTAGCACGCCAATTGCCTTTAGCAAATAGTAAGGTCACATTTTATAAAAAAGGTATTTGCTTTGCATTTAACGATACGCAGTGCAAGTGGGCGGCTAATTGTAGGTACAGGCATGAATGTGCTTTCTGCTCGGGCCCACATTCAGTGGAAAAATGCTTTAAGAAAATTGCTGCAAATCAGAATCAAGGTAAGGAGCCCTTTCTTAAAGGCACCATCGCCAGTGAATATCCAAAGCATGCGACCTTGGCTTCACAGATATCCAGATCAACAGACAGCAGCCATGCTACTTAGTGGTTTCATTGAGGGTTTTCAATTGCCGGCCTTTAATAGACAAGGTTGTACAATTGTAAAAAATATGAATTCGGTTAAGGAGTTAAAAATATTGTGCAAAAGAAAATTGACAGTGAAATCAAAGCTCAAAGAATAGCGGGACCGTTTGAAGCCCCGCCATTTTTGAACTTTCGAATCTCCCCATTGGGTATTATACCAAAAAAATAACCTAACAAATACAGAGTAATCCACCATTTATCGTTTCCGGAAGGCAAGTCCCTCAACGATCAAATTCCAGATGAAATCTGTTCAGTGGAGTACGCGTCGTTTGAAGAGGCAATAATACTAGTGAGAAAATTGGGCCCAAATGCTCTATTAGCCAAAACAGATGTCAAATCAGCTTTTAGATTGTTGCCTATTCACCCGAGCTGTTTCAACTCACTGGACATTTATTTTGATCAAAAATACTATTTCGATAAATGCCTACCGATGGGGTGTTCCCTTTCTTGTAAATATTTTGAGGCATTTGCCAGCTTCGTCGAATGGGTTTGGAAAGGGATTTCAGGATCTCCATACATTTTACATTATCTAGATGATTTCTTAATTTTAGGAGCTCAAGAATTGGAGGAATGTATGGACAACCTGAAATTGTTTTTTGAGATATGTGAAGACTTTGGCATCCCTTTGGTGAAATAAAAGACAGTTTTTCCAGTTAATTGCCTAGAATTTTTAGGCATTACAATTGACACAGTCAGGATGGAATTCAGGCTGCCAAGAGAAAAATTAAATGCAATTTCTGAATTGCTAATAATTTTGCTGCGTAAAAAGAAGGTTACATTGAAACAAATGCAGAAATTGCTAGGGTTGCTGGCATTTGCAACCAGAGTATTACCGGTAGGGAGAATATTCTCAAGGCGGCTGTACTTTGCTATAGCAGGTCTGAAAAGTCCTTATTCTCATGTTCGCTTGACTACAGATATGAAGGAGGACATGATAGTGTGGATACAGTTCTTGTCTCACTTTAACGGTCGCACCATGTTGCAGCATGACTTTGTGTCAGTAGAGGAGTTCCATTTGGCAACGGATTCTGCAGGTTCAGTAGGCTTTGCTGCAATTTGGGGCCATCATTGGTGTGCAGAAAAATGGCCGGTAAGATGGAAAACCACAGGTTTTTTGAAAAATAGCGTCTTTATAGAACTATTCCCTATTATTGTGGCAATAGAAATATGGGGAGAGCATTTTCGTGACCATCGCCTGCTGGTCAGCACTGATAATAGAGGGGTGATGTTCGCTGTAAATTGCCTGGCTTCAAAATCACCTCCGGTTAATAAATTGTTACGGTATTTGGTGTCACAATGCCTGTTGCTAAATATTTGGCTAACAGCAAAATATATTGCAGGTAAGGATAACATTGTAGCAGATTTTCTTTCTCGATTTCAGATGTCGCAATTTTTCAAGCTGTTACCAGAGGCGGACAAGAGGCGGACAAGATAGGTATGGTATGTCCGCACAGGTTCATGGATTAGTTTCTATCAGAGTGGCGATCCAGAAATTTGTCCAGTTCGTTTGTTGCATAATTATCTGATCGCTCGTCCAGTTGGCCATGATTTATTGTTTGTTCATGAGAATAATAATCCATTGACAAGATTCCAATTCAGTAGGATACTGGAAAAATGCCTACGGGCTCTCAAGCTTGAAAATCTGCGATTGTCTTGCCATTCGTTTAGAATTGGGGCTGCATCTGAGGCAGCCAGACTGGGCTTAGATAAAAATAAGATAAAGGAAATTGGAAGATGGAAATCGAATGCGTACATGTCTTATGTGAGACCTAATGTTCAGTTTTAAATTTCAGGTACCCGAAAGATGGTATGGATAATCGGGCATTTGTGTTTTGGGCAAATAAGAGAGCTGCGAACGGGATTTATGGAGAAAATTTGAATTTGAATCTGAATTTGTTTGAAATTCATTGGTTTGGCAGGAGAGGGATGGTCTGGGAGGAGTTAATGTTGGTGTTGGGAGAATTGGTTTATAAATGGTCATTTCCAGATATTCTACTCATACACTTGGGAGGCAACGATATCGGTAAATTAAAGACATTAGATCTGTTGTTTAAAATACGATCTTCAATTAAAGAATTGAAGGCTGCTTCTCCTAACACTGTCATTGTTTTCTCCGAAATTGTGCCTCGTTTAATGTGGTTACGAATTGATGGATTAGCAGTTTTTGAAAAAGTTAGGAAGCGTATTAATAGAAGGATAGAAAAATTCATGTCATTAGGATATGGAATATCGTTTAGGCATTCAGAGTTAGAAGGCGGGTTTCCCGGGCTATATCGGAGAGATGGGGTACATCTCTCGGATGTAGGCCTGGACATTTTGAATGAAGATTTCCAAACAGTCATTGAAAGAGCCGCGGTTTGGGGGTAGGTAGGCAGGAGGCTTATTATGGATCCTGCCTTTGTGGGGACAATTTATGATTAAAGTGATGCTGTATACAACTTGAGCTATAATGGCTGAGTTGTTAAGTTTTATATTGGTATTTATAATAAAAAGTTATTAAGGTGAATTCTGATAATAAAAAGATTACTATGGAATTGTTGTTAAAAGTTATTTGATGGTAAACCAATAAATAAGCCGCGGCCAATAAAATAAATACAATTATTTTATTAATCCAAATACATTTTGGTGTGGTTTTTATTTCAAATGACTGTTTGGAAATGGTGAAAATAAATTAGCTGCTTACTGTCCCATGTGAGGGAAAAGGGGGTTTCAAATACCCCGGCCCCCCTTTTCTAATGGGACAGGGGCAGCAGGAAGAAGTTTCAAGGCTCCCCTTTAGAGAGGTCAGGGACACATTGCAAGTAGGTCAGGGTACCTAGAAACAGGTGAGAGAAGGGGACCCTTGAAACCAGCTGCAGAAACATCTGGAAGCATGAGGAGAACCTATATATAGAGGGGGTTCTGCCTGAGGAGTCCTGCCAGTTACCTCAGGGGGTCGTCAGCGGCGGAGCTCCCCTCCCACCCTCCCTGGAATGTCGCGGCTAAATATTTATGTGGTAGGGTCACCTTTTCGAAAGAGAAGGGGGACAATTTATGATTAAAGTTATGCTGTATACAACTTGAGCTATAATGGCTGAGTTGTTAAGTTTTATATTGGTATTTATAATAAAAAGTTATTAAGGTGAATTCGGATAATAAAAATATTGCTATGGAATTGTTGTTAAAAGTTATTTGATGGTAAACCAATAAATAAGCCGCGGCCAATAAAATAAATAAAATTATTTTATTAATCCAAATACATTTTGGTGTGGTTTTATTTCAAATGACTGTTTGGAAATGGTGAAAATAAATTAGCTTCATGAGGGGGAACTCCACGCCAAATTTAAAATAAAAAACTGGCATGGGTTCCCCCCCCCCCAGGGGCATACCAGGCCCTTAGGTCTGGTATGGATTGTAAGGAGAACCCCCTACGCCAAAAAAATGGCATGGGGGTTCCCCCACAATCCATACCAGACCCGTATCCAAGCACGCCGCATAGCTGTGTGCGTTGAAGGGCTTCAAAGCTGTGTGCGCCCAAGGAGCCTAAAGCTGTGTGCATTAAGGGACTTCAAGCTGTGTGCGTCCAAGACTGTGAGACTGGAAGATCTGGTGGTTTAAGGTTCCAGTACCTATAGCAGCAGTGCTGTTGAAGAGAGCCAGGTGGGCTTGTATTTTCAGTTATCTCTGAATGACGTTTAAACCCCTGCGTGGGATTCCTGAGTGGACTTTTGTTTTGTTTTTTCTCATTTAATAAACGCGGGCTAGTGAGTCGCATCAGGAACTGCTGCTAGCTGTGTGTGGAAGCCAGGCAAACAGCATTGTACAGAAGTTTAATGGACTGTGTTGCATGCAGGTTGTGTACCTGTGAAAGGCGAGTCAAATTTTTTTTCTTCCCTCTCTGCTGTGAACTGTGTTACCGGTTGCTGTGTGCAACACTGCAAGGATGGGGCGGTAAAAACATAAAAAAGGAGGCGATCTTGCTGAAGCAAGAGAAAGGCTACTGTGGCTAGAGGTATTTCAACACATGCCCCAGCCAAACCATAGAATTTGACTGAGTGTGAAATCTCTGTGATCTGGGGTAAATTAATCATGTCAGGGATTAAAAGGGAAGTGAAAGAGTTGTCCCTGGCAACAGGAAGCGAGTGGACAACAGCGTGTGGAAAAGAGGAGAATGGAAGCAACATCCAGGCCAGAAAGCTTGTCGGGGATCAAGTAGTCTGTCTGGCAAGCGTCATGACAAGTGGCTTCCGAGGAGCCAATACAGCATGTTGGAGGGAGCCAACAAGGCTCTGCTGGGAGAGTGGGATCTCCATGGCAACGAGAGTTTTGCACGACCATGGATTCAAAACTGTGCCAAAATATTGCCTTCCATGTGATTGTACAGAGTTTGAATAGCTACTAGCAAAAAAATTGCGACCGGGAACCTGCTATTGTGGTACAGCACATTCTGCAAATTCACAGAAGAGGCATAATCCACCATATGGAAAGGCAGGAAGTTAGATTCTTGCCATGTGGGATGCAGGGAGTGTATTTATTTTCGCTGCAGCAGCCTGGGGCATAGAAATTTTCCTGCTATACTCTACAGCTGGTGGTTGTGCTGCTGGCAGACGTGTTGCAAGAACCTGTGACACCAATTGCTGTACCCTCATCCCTGTCACTGGAGGGTGCTGAGAGGTCATGAGATAATAGCAGGGGTAAAACAAAAGAAAAAGAAAGGAGGGGCGCACTGACCTTGTGCATTACCAACGTTTACTGCCAACATCCCTATGTCCTGGGTGTCCCCGGGACACCCAGGACATAGTGAGGGCAAGATGGCCCCCACCCGTCCCCATTAGCATAGCAGGGCGGAAGCGACGTCAAAACATCACTTCTGCCATGCTTCTTAAAGGCCCCCTTTTTTTTGTCATTTTTTCAAATGACAATTTATTTTTTATTTATTTTTTATTGCTTTTTAGTCTAAATATGAGATCTGAGGTCTTTTTGACCCCAGATCTCATATGTAAGAGGACCTGTCATGCTTTTTTCTATTTCAAGGGATTTTTTTTAAACAGTGTAAAAACGAATACAATTAATTAAAATAAATAAGAAAGCAAAAAAAAAGTTTTTTAAGCGCCCCGTCCCGACAAGCTCGCTCGCAGAAGCGAACGCATACATGAGTAGCGCCCACAAATGAAAACGGTATAAGTGAGGTATCGCCACGATCGTTAGAGCGAGAGCCAATAATTATAGCCCTAGACCTCCTCTGTAACTCAAGAGCTGCAACCCTGTACAATTTTTTAAACGTCGCCTATTGAGATTTTTTATGGGTAAAAGTTTGACGCCATTCCACGAGCGGGCACAATTTTGAAGCGTGACATGTTGGTTATCATTTTACTCTGCATAACATTATCTTTCACAATATAAAAAAAATTGGGCTAACTTTACTGTTGTCTCATTTTTTAATTAAAAAAAGTGATTTTTTTTTCAAAAAAAGTGTGCCTGTAAGACCGCTGCAAAAATACGGTGTGACAAAAAGTATTGCCAATGATAGCATTTTATTCTCTAGGGTGATAGAAAAAAATATATATAATGTTTTGGTGGGTTTCTAAGTAATTTTCTAGCAAAAAAACTGTTTTAATCTTGTTCTGTAAACACCTGAGTCTGAAAAACAGGCATGGTCCTTAAGTGGTTAATAAAGGACCCAAGCTGTCTACTGTGGTTTTTAAAATATTTTGACACTTTTTTTGTGAAATGGTAGGGGTACAATGTACCCATTACCAATTCACCACGGGGGGGTGGGGGTCCTCTTTGTTAAAGGGGCGACCATATTCCAAAAAGCCCCCAGCCCGCAGACCCCCCACAACCACCGGGCAAGGGTTGTGGGGATGAGGCCCTTGTCCCCATCAACAATGGGGACATCCTCCCCATGTGAGGGCATGTGGCCTGGTACGGTTCAGGAAGGGGGGCGCTCTCTCAACTTTCCCTATTTTCCTGATGCCTGTTAGGTTGCGTGCTCGGATAAGGGTCTGGTATGGATTTTAAAGGGGACCCCTACGCCATTTAAAAAAAAAAATTGGAGCAGGGTTCACTTTAATATACATACCAGACCTGAAGGGCCTGGTATTGAATTTGGGGGACCCCCCAAGCATTTTTTTAAAATTTGGTTTTGGGGTTCCCCTTAATATTCATACCAGATGCAAAGGGGCCTGGCAATGGACTTGGGGGGACCCATTGCCATTTTTTCAATGACTTTTATCTGTATTGCTGGGACCCGACAATTCATTATTGCCGCGAGTAGTTTTAAATTACTTTTTTTTCCTTTAGAAATGTCATTTTGTGCAACGACTGTTCTAAACACGGGAAACTTGCACTACTTTACAGGCATACTATAGACACCCCCCAGGTAAGAAATTTAAATGAATATTTCACTTTTATTGTTTCACTTTAAGCATTATTAAAATCAGCTGATCCCGAAAAAACTTTAGTTTTAAAACTTTTTTTGCATGATACATGTCCCCTGGGGCAGGACCCAGGTCCCCAAACACTTTTATAGACAATAACTTGCATATTAACCTTTAAAATTAGCACTTTTGATTTCTCCCATAGACTTTTAATGGGTGTCCTGCGGCTTTCGAAATTGCTACGAACACCCCAACTTGTTCGCTATTCGGCGAACAGACGAACACCCGATGTTCGAGTCTAAATTATATTTGACTCAAACATCAGGCTCATCCATAATCAATTATTGAACTTTTTTTTAATAATCATGTATCATCACTGAACAGATTTAATTAAGTTTCACATATCTCTTACTGTTGAATATGAGATTTTGTCTCGATTTGTTTTGGGATGCATGTTTAAAGCGCTGCACTTTATTTTATCTTTATACTAATTTTTTGCAATTGTCTATACTCACACACTATACGAACACTACACTAACACTCTACTCTCAAAGTCAAATGTTATGTAAAGCTTTTGTTAAACACTGCTCTACGCTAACACACCTACACTGACACACTATACACCAACACTATACTAACGCTACACTAAGGCCACGTACACACGGTCGGACAAAACCGATGAGAATGGACCGAGGTTCAGTTTCATCGGTCCAAACCGACCGTGTGTATAGCACATCGGTCTGTTTTCCTTCGGTCCAAAAATTTAAAAAAAACAAGCTTTAAAAATCGAACCGATGGCCTGCTGCCCGATCGATCAAATGCTATGCCCTTTTTTCATACAGTAACTACCTCTAAACTGATGACCCATAGGGGCTTTTAAGGCCCTGCCAGTGGCAAACATATGGTACTGAAGTTTGTTGCTGTTTCACAGACACATGCAATTATAAGGTGTTACATGTTGGTTATTTATTTACTTGGCACAACCTCATCTTAACCACTTCCTTACTGGGCACTTAAAACCCCTTCCTGACCAGAGGACGTTTATGCGATTCGGCACTGCGTCGCTTTAACTGACAATTGCGCGGTCGTGCAACGTGGCTCCCAAACAAAATTAACGTCCTTTTTTCCCCACAAATAGAGCTTTCTTTTGGTGGTATTTGATCACCTCTGCGGTTTTTATTTTTTGCGCTATAAACAAAAATAGAGCGACAATTTTGAAAAAAATAAAAACATTTTTACTTGTTGCTATAATAAATAGCTCAATTTTTTTTTTTACGTTTTTTTTTTATCCTCAGTCTAGGCCGATACGTATTCTACATATTTTTAGTAAAGAAAAAAAAAAAATCGCAATAAGCGACTGGTTTTGCGCAAAAGTTATAGCGCCTACAAAATAAGGGACAGAATTATTTTTTTTTTATTTTTATTTTTTTTACTAGAAATGGCGGCGATCTGCGATTTTTATTGGGACTGCACCGTTTATGGCGGACACATCGGACACTTTTGACACATTTATACTGCAAATCAGTGCTATAAATATGCACTAATTACTGTATAAATGTGACTGGCAGGGAAGGGAATTAACACTAGGGGGTGAGGAAGGGGTTAAATGTGTACCCTAATATTAGTGTTCTAACTGTGGGGGAAGGGGGGGTGACTGGGGGGGGTGGACCGATCTGTGTCTCTATGTACAAGAGACACAGATCCGTCTCCTCTCTCCCTTGACAGTACCGCTGTCTGCGAGAGCCGGGAATGAGAGATGATCTCATATGTAAACATATGAGATCATCTCTCATTGGCCGCACAGATCGCCTAGGAAACGGGCGCTCCGATTGGCCGTTCACGGCGATCTAGTGACTGGCTGTGTCCAAGGGACACGGCCAGCACAGCAGTTCCCCGCCTGCGCGCTCGGGAGCGCGCGGCGGGGAACGTGCAAAGGGGCGGCCGTAAAAAGACGGCCTGTTAGAGATTGGGAGCCGGCTGCGGCCGTACAAAGTCGTACGGCCGTCAGCTAGTGGTTAATATTTTACCATTAAAACTGGGTAGTTTATTTAACTTGTGTCCCCCTAAAATTAATTTTTGTTTTTGGGGGGGGTTGGTAGTTTTTTAACTATCCTTGTGTCCCAAATTATTTTTTAAACATATGTGCACAAAAGAAAATGAAAGGGTTATAGGGTTGAGATAAACCATTTCCCACTGTTCAGGGTGCATACAATGGTTAGATTGTATTATTTAATGTAAAACCCTTTATCCCACCTTACGCCCTGTTCTGTGACAGGTACGATAGTGAACAGGGGGTGATGTAAAGGGGGGCAGAGGACCAGTAATGTGGTTGTGGGCGGGGGGGGGCTGAGGACAGTAATGCGAAGGGGGGCTGAGGACAGTAATGCGAAGGGGGGGCTGAGGACAATAGTATGAAGGGGGACCTGAGGACAGTAATGTGAGGGAGAACTGAGGACAGTAATGTGAGGGAGAATTGAGGACCAGTAATGTGAGGGAGAACTAAGGACAGTAATGTGAGGGAGGACTGAGGACAATAATGTGAGGGAGACCTGAAGACAGGAATGTGAGGGAGAACTGAGGACCAGTATTGTGAGGGAGAACTGAGGACAGTAATGTGAGGGAGAACTGAGGACAATAATGTGAGGGAGAACTGAGGACAGTAATGTGAGGGAGAACTGAGGACAGTAATGTGTGAGTGAGTGAAAAACTTATAGAGCGCAACACTTGCGAACTGAATCGCCTCTGGGCGCTGTTTCCATTCCTTCTGTAAGGAAACCCTTTACCTCAGAAGAGATGAGTTTTAATCATTCTCCTGAAGGCCAAGTGGTCCGACTCCAGTCGGATGGTGGTTGGTAGAGCATTCCACAGTCGAGGTCCTTGAACAGCAAATCTCCGATCTCCTTTGGATTTGTATCTTGCCTTGGGTATTTCCAGTAGGTTTATGATTTGTTGATCGCAGAATGCGACTTGGGTTATAGGTTATTATTTTTTCGCATAGAATATTGGGGAGCGTTTCCTTGAAAACACTTGTGTGTTAGGCAGAGTGCCTTAAAGTGATTCTGTCTTTCACTGGTAGCCAGTGAAGTGATCTAAGCGAAAAGGAGATCGGGGCTCCCATGGTTTTTTTTCCAGTCACTAATCGAGCGGCCGTATTTTGAACGACTTGCAGACGAGTGATTTGGTATTTGGGAAGTCCTAAATAAAGGGCATTTGCGTAGTCCAGTCTGGAATTGATGATTGTTCCCACCACGACCTGCAATGTCCTCTTTAGGGATAAAGGGAGTAAGTCGGCGTAGTAGGTGCAGCAGATGATGGGATCCGCTGACTACTGACCCTATTTGTGCATCCATTGTCATGTAGGAGTCGAAGATGACTCCGAGAATTTGACTTTGGTTGCTAGGGGAGATATTTTACCCAGAAAGGGCGGTGGGGTCCAAGTTGGGGTGGAGTGACTTTTTCCGGTTTGCGTGAAACAGAGAAGCTCTGTTTTTGAACCATTAAGTATTAAGATAACTGGATGTCATCCAGTGTGAGGGAGAACAGAGGACAGTAATGTGAGGGGGAGAACTGAGGACAGTAATGTGAGGGAGAACAGAGGACAGTAAATGTGAGGGAGAACTGAGGACAGTAATGCGAGGGAGGAACTGAGAACAGTAAAGCGAGGGAGAACTGAGGACAGTAATGCGAGGGAGAACTGAGAACAGTAATGCGAGGGAAAGAACTGAGGACAGTATGTGAGGGAGAACTGAGCACAGTATTGTGAGGGAGAACTGAGGACAGTAATGCGAGGGAGAACTGAGGACAGTAATGCGAGTGAGAACTGAGGACAGTATTTGTGAGGGAGAACTGAGGAAAGTATGTGAGGGAGAACCGAGGACAGTAATGTGAGGGAGAACCGAAGACAGTATTGTGAGGAAGAACTTAGGACAGTAATGTGAGGGAGAACTGCGGCCAGTAATGTGAGGGAGAAACTGAGGACAGTAATGTGAGGGAGAACTGAGAACAGTAAATGTGAGGGAGAACTGAGGACAATAATGTGAAGGAGAACTGAGGGACAGTATTGTGAGGGAGAAACTGAGGACAGTAATGTGAGGGAGAACTGAGGGACAAAAATGTGAGGGAGAAACTGAGGACAGTATTGTGAGGGAGACTGAGGACAGTAATGTGAGGGGAGAATTGAGGACAGTAATGTGAGGGAGAACTAAGGACAGTAATGTGAGGGAGGACTGAGGACAATAATGTGAGGGCGAACTGCGAACAGTAATGTGAGGGAGAACTGAGGACAGTTAATGTGAGGGAGAACTGAGGACAGTATGTGAGGGAGAAATTGAGGACAGTAATGTGAGGGAGAACTAAGGACAGTAATGTGAGGGAGGACTGAGGACAATAATGTGAGGGAGAACTGAGAACAGTAATGTGAGGGAGAACTGAGGACAGTATTGTGAGGGAGAACTGAGGACAGTAATGTGAGGGAAGAACTGAGGACAATAATGTGAGGGAGAACTGAGGACAGTATTGTGAGGGAGAACTGAGGACAGTAATGTGAGGGAGAACTGAGAACAGTAAAATGTGAGGGAGAACTGAGGACAGTATTGTGAGGGAGAACTGAGGACAGTATTGTGAGGGAGAACTGAGGGACAGTAATGTGAGGGAGAACTGAGGACAGTAATGTGAGGAGAATTGAGGACAATAATGTGAGGGAGAACTGAGGAGAGTAATGTGAGGGAGGACTGAGGACAATATGTGAGGGAGAACTGAGGACAGTAATGTGAGGGAGAACTGAGGACAGTATTGTGAGGGAGAAACTGAGGACAGTAATGTGAGGGAGAACTGAGGACAATAATGTGAGGGAGAACTGAGGACAGTATTGTGAGGGAGAAACTGAGGACAGTAATGTGAGGGAGAACCGAGGACAGTAATGTGAGGGAGAACCGAGGACAGTAATGTGAGGGAGAATCGAGGCCAGTAATTTGAGGAAGAACCGAGGACAGTAATTTGAGGAAGAACCGAGGACAGTAATGTGAGGGAGAACTGAGGACAGTAATGTGAGGGAGAAACTGAGGACAGTAATAGCGAGGGAGAACTGAGGCCAGTTAATGCGAGGGAGAACTGAGGACAGTAATGCGAGGGAGAACTGAGAACAGTAATGCGAGGGAGAACAGAGGACAGTAATGTGAGGGAGAACTGAGAACAGTAATGTGAGGGAGAACAGAGGACAGTAATGTGAGGGAGAAAAGAGGACAGTAATGTAGGGAGAACCGAGGACAGTAATGTGAGGGAGAACCGAGGACAGTAATGTGAGGGAGAACCGAGGACAGTATGTGGGGAGAACCGAGGACAGTAATGTGAGGGAGAACGAGGACAGTAATGTGAGGGAGAACCGAGGACAGTAATGTGAGGGAGAACCGAGGACAGTAATGTGAGGGAGAACTGAGAACAGTAATGTGAGGGAGAACAGAGGACAGTAATGTGAGGGAGAAGAACAGAGGACATTTAATGTGAGGGAGAACCCGAGGACAGGTAATGTGAGGAGAGAACCGAGGACAGTAATGTGAGGGAGAACCGAGGACAGTAATGTGAGGGAGAACTGAGAACAGTAATGTGAGGGAGACAGAGGACAGTAATGTGAGGGAGAACAGAGGACAGTAATGTGAGGGAGAACCGAGGACAGTAATGTGAGGGAGAACCGAGGACAGTAATGTGAGGGAGAATCGAGGCAGTAATTTGAGGAAGGAACGAGGACAGTAATTTGAGAAGAACCGAGGACAGTAATGTGAGGGAAAGAACCGAGGACAGTAATGTGAGGGAGAACGCGGACAGTAATGTGAGGGAGAACCGAGGACAGTAATGTGAGGGAGAACCGAGGACGAATGTGAGGGAGAACCGAGAGACAGTAATGTGAGGGAGAACCGAGGACAGTAATGTGAGGGAGAACCGAGGACAGTAATGTGAGGGAGAATCGAGGCCAGTAATTTGAGGAAGAAACCGAGGACAGTAATTTGAGGAAGAACCGAGGACAGTAATGTGAGGGAGAACTGAGGACAGTAATGTGAGGGAGAAACCGAGGACAGTAATGTGAGGGAGAACCGAGGACAGTAATGTGAGGGAGAAACGAAGACAGTATTGTGAGGAAGAACTGAGGACAGTAATGTAAGGGAGAACTGAGGACAGTAATGGTGAGGGAGAACTGAGGACAGTAATGTGAGGGAGAACTGAGAACAGTAATGTGAGGGAGAACTGAGGACAATAATGTGAAGGAGAACTGAGGACAGTATTGTGAGGAGAACTGAGGACAGTAATGTGAGGGAGAACTGAGGACAATAATGTGAGGGAGAGAACTGAGGACAGTATTGTGAGGGAGAACTGAGGACAGTAATGTGAGGGAGAATTGAGGACAGTAATGTGAGGGAGACTAAGGACAGTAATGTGAGGGAGGACTTGAGGACAATAATGTGAGGGAGAACTGAGAACAGTAATGTGAGGGAGAACTGAGGACAGTATTGTGAGGGAGAACTGAGGGATAGTAATGTGAGGGAGACTGAGGACAATAAATGTGAGGGAGAACTGAGGACAGTATTGTGAGGGAGAACTGAGGACAGTAATGTGAGGAGAACTGAGAACAGTAATGTGAGGGAGAACTGAGGACAGTATTGTGAGGGAGAACTGAGGACAGTATTGTGAGGGAGAACTGAGGACAGTAATGTGAGGGAGAACTGAGGACAGTAATGTGAGGGAGAATTGAGGACAGTATCTGTGAGTGAGAACTGAGGACAGTAATGTGAGGGAGAACTGAGAACAGTCATGTGAAGGGGGGCTGAAGAAGAATATAAAGGGGACTGAGGACCAAAATGTGAAAGGGGGCTGAGGACAGTAATGTGAAGGGGGGCTGAGGACAACAATGTGAAGATGGGCTGAGGACAAAAATGTGAAGGGGGACCTAAGGACAATAATGTGAAGGTGAGTGATGAGGCACAGTAATGCGAAAGGGGGCTGAGGACAATATTGTGAAGGGGGAATGAGGACAGTAATGTGAGGGAGAACCGAGAACAATAATGTGAGGGAGTACTGAAGAACAGTAATGTGAGGGAGAAACTGAGAAACCAGTAATGTGAGGGAGAACTGAGGACAGTAATGTGAGGGGAGAACTGAGGGACAGTAATGTGAGGGAGAACAGAGGGACAGTAATGTGAGGGAGAAACCGAGGACAGTAATGTGAGGGAGAACCGAGGACAGTAATGTGAAGGAGAACCAAGGACAGTAATGTGAGGGAGAACCAAGGACAGTAATGTGAGGAGAGAACTGAGGACAGTAATGTGAGGGAGAACTGAGGACAGTAATGTGAGGGAGAACTGGAGGACAGTAATGTGTGAGGGAGAACAGAGGACAGTAATGTGAGGGAGAACAGAGGTACAGTAATGTGAGGGAGAACCGAGGACAGTAATGTGAGGAAGAATCGAGGCCAGTAATTTGAGGAAGAATCGAGGCCAGTAATTTGAGGAAGAACCCGAGGGACAGTAATTTGAGGAAGAACCGAGGACAGTAATGTGAGGGAGAACCCCGGGACAGTAATGTGAGGGAGAACCTGAGGACAGTAATGCGAGGGAGAACTGAGGACAGTAATGCGAGGGAGAACTGAGGAACGTATTAATGCGAGGGAGAACAGAGGACAGTAATGTGAGGGAGAACTGAGGACAGTAATGTGAGGGAGAACCGAGGACAGTAATGTGAGGGAGAACTGAGGACAGTAATGTGAGGGAGGACTGAGGACAGTAATGTGAGGGAGAACTGAGGACAGTAATGTGAGGGAGAATTGAGGACAGTAATGTGAGGGAGAACTGAGCACAGTAATGTGAGGGAGAACTGAGGACAATAATGTGAGGGAGAACTGAGGACAGTAATGTGAGGGAGAACTGAGGACAGTAATGTGAGGGAGAACTGAGGACAGTAATGTGAGGGAGAACTAAGGACAGTAATGTGAGGGAGGACTGAGGACAATAATGTGAGGGAGAACTGAGGACAGTAATGTGAGGGAGAACTGAGGACAGTAATGTGAGGGAGAACTGAGGACAGTAATGTGAGGGAGAATTGAGGACAGTAATGTGAGGGAGAACTAAGGACAGTAATGTGAGGGAGGACTGAGGACAATAATGTGAGGAAGAACTGAGAACAGTAATGTGAGGGAGAACTGAGGACAGTATTGTGAGGGAGAACTGAGGATAGTAATGTGAGGGAGAACTGAGGACAATAATGTGAGGGAGAACTGAGGACAGTAATGTGAGGGAGAACTGAGGACAGTAATGTGAGGGAGAACTGAGAACAGTAATGTGAGGGAGAACTGAGGACAGTATTGTGAGGGAGAACTGAGGACAGTAATGTGAGGGAGAACTGAGGACAGTAATGTGAGGGAGAACTGAGGACAGTAATGTGAGGGAGAATTGAGGACAGTATTGTGAGTGAGAACTGAGGACAGTAATGTGAGGGAGAACTGAGAACAGTAATGTGAAGGGGGGCTGAAGAAGGAATATAAAGGGGACTGAGGACCAAAATGTGAAAGGGGGCTGAGGACAGTAATGTGAAGGGGGGCTGAGGACAACAATGTGAAGATGGGCTGAGGACAAAAATGTGAAGGGGGACTAAGGACAATAATGTGAAGTGAGTGATGAGGACAGTAATGTGAGGGGGGGCTGAGGACAATATTGTGAAGGGGGAATGAGGACAGTAATGTGAGGGAGAACCGAGAACAATAATGTGAGGGAGTACTGAGAACAGTAATGTGAGGGAGAACTGAGAACAGTAATGTGAGGGAGAACTGAGGACAGTAATGTGAGGGAGAACTGAGGACAGTAATGTGAGGGAGAACTGAGGACAGTAATGTGAGGGAGAACAGAGGACAGTAATGTGAGGGAGAACAGAGGACAGTAATGTGAGGGAGAACCGAGGACAGTAATGTGAGGGAGAACCGAGGACAGTAATGTGAGGGAGAAACGAGGACAGTAATGTGAAGGAGAACCAAGGACAGTAATGTGAGGGAGAACCAAGGACAGTAATGTGAGGGAGAACTGAGGACAGTAATGTGAGGGAGAACTGAGGACAGTAATGTGAGGGAGAACTGAGGACAGTAATGTGAGGGAGAACAGAGGACAGTAATGTGAGGGAGAACAGAGGACAGTAATGTGAGGGAGAACCGAGGACAGTAATGTGAGGAAGAATCGAGGCCAGTAATTTGAGGAAGAATCGAGGCCAGTAATTTGAGGAAGAACCGAGGACAGTAATTTGAGGAAGAACCGAGGACAGTAATGTGAGGGAGAACTGAGGACAGTAATGTGAGGGAGAACCGAGGACAGTAATGTGAGGGAGAACTGAGGACAGTAATGCGAGGGAGAACTGAGAACAGTAATGCGAGGGAGAACAGAGGACAGTAATGTGAGGGAGAACTGAGGACAGTAATGTGAGGGAGAACAGAGGACAGTAATGTGAGGGAGAACAGAGGACAGTAATGTGAGGGAGAACCGAGGACAGTAATGTGAGGGAGAACCGAGGACAGTAATGTGAGGGAGAACCGAGGACAGTAATGTGAGGGAGAACCGAGAACAGTAATGTGAGGGACAGAGGACAGTAATGTGAGGGAGAACAGAGGACAGTAATGTGAGGGAGAACAGAGGACAGTAATGTGAGGGAGAACCGAGGACAGTAATGTGAGGGAGAACCGAGGACAGTAATGTGAGGGAGAACCGAGGACAGTAATGTGAGGGAGAACCGAGGACAGTAATGTGAGGGAGAACCGAGGACAGTAATGTGAGGGAGAACCGAGGACAGTAATGTGAGGGAGAACTGAGGACAGTAATGTGAGGGAGAACAGAGGACAGTAATGTGAAGGGGGGCTGAAGAAGGAATATAAAGGGGACTGAGGACAAAAATGTGAAGGGGGGCTGAGGACAGTAATGTGAAGGGGGCTGAGGACAACAATGTGAAGATGGGCTGAGGACAAAAATGTGAAGGGGGACTAAGGACAATAATGTGAAGTGAGTGATGAGGACAGTAATGCGAAAGGGGGCTGAGGACAATATTGTGAAGGGGGAATGAGGACAGTAATGTGAGGGAGAACCGAGAACAATAATGTGAGGGAGTACTGAGAACAGTAATGTGAGGGAGAACTGAGAACAGTAATGTGAGGGAGAACTGAGGACAGTAATGTGAGGGAGAACTGAGGACAGTAATGTGAGGGAGAACTGAGGACAGTAATGTGAGGGAGAACCAAGGACAGTAATGTGAGGGAGAACCGAGGACAGTAATGTGAGGGAGAACCGAGGACAGTAATGTGAGGGAGAACCGAGGACAGTAATGTGAGGGAGAACCGAGGACAGTAATGTGAGGAAGAACTGAGGACAGTATTGTGAGTGAGAACTGAGGACAGTAATGTGAGGGAGAACTGAGGACAGTAATGTGAGGGAGAACCGAGGACAGTAATGTGAGGGAGAACCGAGGACAGTAATGTGAGGAAGAACTGAGGACAGTATTGTGAGTGAGAACTGAGGACAGTAATGTGAGGGAGAACTGAGAACAGTAATTTGAAGGGGGGCTGAAGAAGGAATATAAAGGGGACTGAGGACAAAAATGTGAAGGGGGGCTGAGGACAGTAATGTGAAGGGGGGCTGAGGACAACAATGTGAAGATGGGCTGAGGACAAAAATGTGAAGGGGGACTAAGGACAATAATGTGAAGGGAGTGATGAGGACAGTAATGCGAAAGGGGGCTGAGGACAATATTGTGAAGGGGGAATGAGGACAGTAATGTGAGGGAGAACCGAGAACAGTAATGTGAGGGAGAACTGAGAACAGTAATGTGAGGGAGAACTGAGAACAGTAATGTGAGGGAGAACCGAGGACAGTAATGTGAGGGAGAACCGAGGACAGTAATGTGAGGAAGAACTGAGGACAGTATTGTGAGTGAGAACTGAGGACAGTAATGTGAGGGAGAACTGAGAACAGTAATGTGAAGGGGGGCTGAAGAAGGAATATAAAGGGGACTGAGGACAAAAATGTGAAGGGGGGCTGAGGACAACAATGTGAAGATGGGCTGAGGACAAAAATGTGAAGGGGGACTAAGGACAATAATGTGAAGTGAGTGATGAGGACAGTAATGCGAAAGGGGGCTGAGGACAATATTGTGAAGGGGGAATGAGGACAGTGATGTGAGGGAGAACCGAGAACAATAATGTGAGGGAGTACTGAGAACAGTAATGTGAGGGAGAACTGAGAACAGTAATGTGAGGGAGAACTGAGAACAGTAATGTGAGGGAGAACAGAGGACAGTAATGTGAGGGAGAACTGAGAACAGTAATGTGAGGGAGAACAGAGGACAGTAATGTGAGGGAGAACCGAGGACAGTAATGCGATTGAGAACTGAGAACAGTAATGTGAGGGAGAACTGAGGACAGTAATGTGAGGGAGAACTGAGAACAGTAATGTGAGGGAGAACAGAGGACAGTAATGTGAGGGAGAACTGAGAACAGTAATGTGAGGGAGAACAGAGGACAGTAATGTGAGGGAGAACAGAGGACAGTAATGTGAGGGAGAACAGAGGACAGTAATGTGAGGGAGAACCGAGGACAGTAATGTGAAGGAGAACCAAGGACAGTAATGTGAGGGAGAACTGAGGACAGTAATGTGAGGGAGAACTGAGCACAGTAATGTGAGGGAGAACTGAGGACAGTAATGTGAGGGAGAACCGAGGACAGTAATGTGAGGGAGAACTGAGGACAGTAATGTGAGGGAGAACCGAGGACAGTAATGTGAGGGAGAACCGAGGACAGTAATGTGAGGAAGAACTGAGGACAGTATTGTGAGTGAGAACTGAGGACAGTAATGTGAGTGAGAACTGAGGACAGTAATGTGAGGGAGAACCGAGGACAGTAATGTGAGGGAGAACCGAGGACAGTAATGTGAGGAAGAACTGAGGACAGTATTGTGAGTGAGAACTGAGGACAGTAATGTGAGGGAGAACTGAGAACAGTAATGTGAAGGGGGGCTGAAGAAGGAATATAAAGGGGACTGAGGACAAAAATGTGAAGGGGGGCTGAGGACAGTAATGTGAAGGGGGGCTGAGGACAACAATGTGAAGATGGGCTGAGGACAAAAATGTGAAGGGGGACTAAGGACAATAATGTGAAGGGAGTGATGAGGACAGTAATGCGAAAGGGGGCTGAGGACAATATTGTGAAGGGGGAATGAGGACAGTAATGTGAGGGAGAACCGAGAACAGTAATGTGAGGGAGAACTGAGAACAGTAATGTGAGGGAGAACTGAGAACAGTAATGTGAGGGAGAACTGAGGACAGTAATGTGAGGGAGAACTGAGGACAGTAATGTGAGGGAGAACTGAGAACAGTAATGTGAGGGAGAACTGAGAACAGTAATGATAGGGAGAACTGAGGACAGTAATGTGAGGGAGAACTGAGGACAGTAATGTGAGGGAGAACTGAGGACAGTAATGGGAGGGAGAACTGAGGACAGTAATGGGAGGGAGAACTGAGGACAGTAATGCGAGGGAGAACTGAGGACAGTAATGCGAGGGAGAACTGAGGACAGTATTGTGAGGGAGAACTGAGAACAGTAATGTGAAGGGGGGCTGAAGAAGGAATATAAAGGGGACTGAGGACAAAAATGTGAAGGGGGGCTGAGGACAGTAATGTGAAGGGGGGCTGAGGACAACAATGTGAAGGGGGACTAAGGACAATAATGTGAAGGGAGTGATGAGGACAGTAATGCGAAAGGGGGCTGAGGACAATATTGTGAAGGGGGAATGAGGACAGTAATGCGAAAGGGGGCTGAGGACAATATTGTGAAGGGGGAATGAGGACAGTAATGTGTTGGAGGACTGAAGACAGTAATGTGAGGGAGAACCGAGAACAGTATTGTGAAGGAGTACTGAGAACAGTAATGTGAGGGAGAACTGAGAACAGTAATGTGAGGGAGAACTGAGGACAGTAATGTGAGGGAGAACTGAGGACAGTAATGTGAGGGAGAACAGAGGACAGTAATGTGAGGGAGAACCGAGGACAGTAATGTGAGGGAGAACCGAGGACAGTAATATGAGGGAGAATCGAGGACAGTAATGTGAGGGAGAACTGAGGACAGTAATGTGAGGGAGAACTGAGGACAGTATTGTGAGGGAGAACTGAGAACAGTAATGTGAAGGGGGGCTGAAGAAGGAATATAAAGGGGACTGAGGACAAAAATGTGAAGGTGGGCTGAGGACAGTAATGTGAAGGGGGGCTAAGTACAAAAATGTGAAGATGGGCTGAGGACAAAAATGTGAAGGGGGACTAAGGACAATAATGTGAAGGGAGTGATGAGGACAGTAATGCGAAAGGGGGCTGAGGACAATATTGTGAAGGGGGAATGAGGACAGTAATGTGAGGGAGGACTGAAGACAGTAATGTGAAGGGGGGCTGAGGAAGGAATATAAAGGGGGACAGAGGACAATTATGTGAAGGGGGACTGAGGACAGTAATGTGAAGGGGGGGCTGAGCGTGTTGATCCGTGGGTTGGGAAAACATGAAATTTCAAGTATATTCCCCAGCTGCAGAGATGGGAACTTAGCCTCAGAGGAGGGGGCTGTGATGTGAAGAATCATCACAAAAACGTGATTTGAACCTCTTCTGTAAGAACATTTTTCTGACCTAACCTCAGTGAATATAAATTCAATACACTCACAATAAAAATTTCAAAGAGACCTCTGAATGATATGATCTTCCTCACTACCCACCCCAGAGTTTATCATCCGCTGAGTGTTCCTTTTTGTCATGATCGGAGAGATAGTAGCATAGGACCAGAACAAGGTCCACCTAAACTATACTTTCATTAAGAATCAACTCCTTTAAAAAAATCCACACTCCATCAGATCAAGCCCCGCTTCTATCAGTCACACACTCATCATTAGATGTTCATTTTTAGCTTTTTCAGATCTATGATGTTTAGGATTAATTCAAACCCTCAAAGACATAAGTTCCTAAAAACACAAACGTATATATGGTAGGCACCAGACTCTACTTGAAAAGGTCACTCTTGGATTGACTGACTTTTTTAAAAGTGAGACTTTCTTGTGAAAAACCAGCCTTTTGGTGCCAGGAACAGTAGATCCCAGAGACTGAATCTACTGCTTTAGCCTCTCAGGCTTTAGGTAACAAAAATCTCACATAGTTTATAAGAAGAAGAAGCAAAAAAAAAAAGACAATAAAAGTAACACAAATTAAATGTTCTAGGCAATGAGAATACGTTGCTGCAGACTCACCTAACCAGTAAAGGAAAATGAGAATTGTAAAGGTGAAATCATATGACACTAACAAATTAAATTAATTCTGTGAGCAGATGAATGCATGCCAAGTTTATAATAGTATAGACATACAGTGCAGCTCACATCCTCAGTGTAATTGTAAGGCGAAGGGCACGCCTCAGCCCAGTGGTTCTCAACCTCAGTCCTCAAGCATCCCCCAACAGGCCATGTTTTATTAATTTCCCTTCGATAAAATAGCTGTCCAAAATACCGAACCATTGACTCTGATTTAAAGCACCTGTGCAAGATAAAGGAAAACCTGCAAACCTGGCCTGTTGGGGGTTCTTGAGGACTGGGAACCACTACCTTAGCTAATACCTGGTGGAACCTCCTTCAGCCAGTCAAACATTTAATGCATCCACACCAAGGTCTTTTGTTTAAATATCAGGAGTTATGTTTTATACCAGGGATATGCAATTAGCGGATCTCCAGCTGTTGCTGGTCCCATCATGCCTCTGCCTCTGGTTGTCATGGGTGGCTGTCAGTCTAGCTATGCCTCATGGGACTTGTAGTTCTGCAACAGATGGAGGTCCGCTAAATGCATATCCCTGTTTTGTACTATTGTTTCTATAAAATAAAGAAACAGAGCTAGGCTCTTTAACCACTTGCTTACTGGGCACTTAAACCCCCCCTTCTGCACAGACCAATTTCCAGCTTTCGTTGCTGTCATGCCGCGTACACACGACCGTTTTTCATGACGAGAAAAATGCAATTTTTTTAATTGGTCATTAACCACTTCCAGACCTTAGGTGTTTTTCAGATTTGGTGTTTGCAAGACTAAAACTGTTTTTTCTGCTAGAAAATTACTTAAAACCCCCAAACATTATATATATTTTTTCTAACACCCTAGAGAATAAAATGGTGGTCATTCCAATACTTTTTGTCACACCGTATTTGCGCAGCAGTCTTACAAGCGCACTTTTTTTGTAAAAAATTCACTTTTTTGAATTAAAAAATAAGACAACAATAAATTTGGCCCAATTGTTTTATATATTGTGAAAGATAATGTTACGCCGAGTAAAATGATACCCAACATGTCATGCTTAAAAATTGCGCCCGCTCGTGGCATGGCGTCAAACTTTTACCCTTAAAAATCTCGATAGGCGATGTTTCAAAAATTCTAGAGGTTGCATTTTTTGAGATACAGAGTAGGCCTAGTGCTAGAATTATTGCTCTTGCTCTAACGATCGCGGCGATACCTCACTTGTGTGATTTGAACACCGTTTTCATATGCGGGCGCTACTCGCGTATGCGTTCCCTTCTGCGCGCGAGCTCGTCGGGACGGGGAGCTTTAAAAAAAAAAATTTTGTTTTCTTATTTATTTTTATTTATTTTATTACTTTTTACACTGAAAAAAAATAAAATAAAATTGATCACTTTTATTCCTATTATAAGGAATGTAAACATCCCTTGTAATAGAAAAAAGCATGACAGGTCCTCTTAAATATGAGATCTGGGGTCAAAAAGACCTCAGATCTCATATTTAGATTAAAAAAAAAAAAATTTGAAACTGTCATTTTTTCAAATGACAAAAAAAAAATTGCCTCTTTAAGAGGCTGGGCGGGACTGACGTTTTGACGTCACTTCCGCCCAGCAGAGCTATGGGGACGGGCGAAGGAGATTTTTCCTTCAGTCTCATCCCCGCTCAGCTGCCGAACAGTCCCGATCGCCTCCGCCGCTACCGACGGCTCCGGTAAGCGGCGGAGGGCGCGGGAGAGCGGCGGGAGGGGGCCCTCTCCCGCCACCGATAACGGCGATCTCGCGGCGAATCCGCCGCAGAGACCACCGTTATCGTGTACCAGACCGCGCACACTAAAGATCGATACCTCGGTTGTGGCAGCAGCTGCTGCCGTTACCGAGATATCAATCTTTAAAAAGAGGACGTACATCGTCGTGCGCAGGTCTGGAAGTGGTTAAAAACGATCATGTGTAGGCTCCAGAACATTTTTTCTCGACGTAATTTTTCTCGTCATGAAAAACGGTCGTGTGTAGGCTTTAACGACGGGGGAAAAAAACGCACATGCTCAGAAGCAAGTTATGAGAAGGTAAATTTGCATAATCAACCCAAAGGGTAGCGCAATTCCAATGGAACTTTCCCTATATAGTGCCGTCGTATGTGTTGTACGCCACCACGCTTTGCTCGAGCATTTTGTTTTTCACGATCGTGTGTATGCAAGGCAGGCTTGACAAGGATCACGTAGAGAAAAACGTTGTTTTTTTTCATGACATTAAAAACGGTCGTGTGTATGCGGCATCACTCTTTAAACGACAATTGCACGGTCATACAACGCTGAACGAAAAATTAAATTTTTATAATTTTTTTCTCACAAATAGAGATTACTTTGGTGGTATTTGATCACCTCTGCGTTTTTTATTTTTTGTTAAAAAAAATGAAAAAGCCATAATAAAAAAAAAATACAAAACCGTTTTAGATTTTGTTATAACATTTTGCAAACAGGTACTGTATTTTTCTCCTTCATTGATGCATGCTGATGAGGCTGCACTGATGGGCACTGATAGACTGTACTTATGGGCACCGATAGGCTGTATTGATGGGCATTGATAAGGTGGCACTGATGGGCAATGATAGGTGGCACTGGTGGACACTGATGAGGTGGTACTGGTGGGCACTGATAAGTGGCACTGCAGGGCATTGATAGGTGGCACTGGTGGGCACTAAAAAGTGTCACTAATAGGTGGCACTGATAACTGGCACTGATGGGTGGCAGTGATAGGCACTGATCAAGACTGGTAGGTGACACTGATAATCAGCACTGCTAGGTGGCACTGATGAGGAACTGATTGGCACCACCGGTGGGCATTGATAAGTGGTACTCGTGGGTATTGATAGGTGGCACTGATTGCTGGCACTGTTATGCACTAGTGGGCACTGATTAATGGCACTGTGCGCACTGGCAGGTGGTACTTGTGGGCACATATGAGGTGCCTGTGTCTCTTCCTCTTTGGGACCGATGTCCCTTGATCGGCTCTTTTTTTCTCCTCACGCTGTTAGCGTGAGGAGAAAAAAAAACATTATCGATCTTCTGTTTACATCACGTGATCAGCTGTCATTGGCTGACAACTGATCAAGTGGTAAGGGGTCGAAATCTGCCACCTAATTCCAATCTGTGATCACCCGAGTCTCATTGACTCTGTGATCACAGTGCGTACCCCAAAGGGGAGGACGTCTATTGACGGCCTCCCGGCAAAGTAGGTCCGCGCTGTAGCCACTATTCGGCTATAGCGTGGATCTGAAGGAGTTAAAAAAAAAATACCTGGCGGGTGATGTAGAATGGTTTTACATGCTCGTACCTTGCCATAATTACTGTCTGGTTGACAGAAAAATACAGTTCCTATAAAAAAGTTTCACTCCTTTGAAGTTTTTATATTTTACAAAGCACTGAATCACATTTTTGCTGATCAACTGATCGTAGATGTGTTTTTTGTTTGCATGCCATATAATTAATCGTGATGAATGTGACATTCCTAATTCCTCCTAATTAAATAAAAAGCCTAAACCCTGAAGGAGGAGAATCTTTAATGTGTTGTCTTGTTATGAACTAATAAAAAATACTTTAAACGCCTAAAGCTTTTGTTTTGTGCCTTCATTAGACTTCACATAGATTTTATATTGCTTTTATGTGCAGCTCACACTTTGTCTCAAAGGAGGGGGGCGCTAAAAAGCCACCCTCCGCATGAAAAAAAAACAACAACCGTCCTCCCACAGCCGACTCCCGCACTAATGTAGCTCCCGGTGCCGTGCCTGCCCTGCTGAAGCACGGCGCCGGCACATAAATTGCTAATATTTCTCCTTCTGCCTGGGGAGGGGAGTGACGGTGCACCCAAGACGACCGATGACTGGCCAAACCGGATCCACATAGGGTAGTGTAACAGTGGTGGAGGCGGAGCCTAATGCTCCGCCTACCCTCCTCTGTGCAGCATCATCTTATCCCCAGAGCGGGAATGGGACTTGAGGTGAGGAGGAGAAGAGAGGACAGGAGAGAAGGAATGTATGGCGGCCCAATAGGAGACCCCGGCTCCAGCAGCAGCACCAAGGATAGCAGCCAGGTACTACTTGATCCTCGTCATCATATTCATGTGTGCCAACTACCAACCAGAAGCAAGCAGTAAAATATAATGCTCAGTGGATTAAATAAATATGCATAGCCATAGATATCATAAATAAACTGTAATAAAGTGATTTGTGAACAGCTGTTGCGTCATTAATAAAGTGTAATAAAGTGATTTGTGCAACAAGCTCATTAAACAGTCCCCATTCAGTGAAAGTTCATGTACTGCAAACTTAGCAGTGCATTAACTTTCACTGAATGTGGACTGTTTAATGAGCAGGGGATTTTTTTTCAGCTTTTTTGCACCCCCAAAATTTTTCAGCACCAGCCGCCAGTGGTCCCCAGTGTCCCTCTCTGTCCCCGCCGTGTCCCTGGTTATCTGAAAGATGGGTCTCAATTGTTTTGACAAGGGCGCAGTATC